>NC_068419.1:755475-805475 GCF_023724105.1 Carassius gibelio | reverse complement strand
GATTAAATATACTTTTATTTGCTGTGGCAGTAAGAAGGGGATTTAACAGCGAAGCACCTCAATAAATGTAGATTTAGCAGATACTAAATTTAATCTGAATCTAAAACAGTTTCAGTCATTTCTATACTGACGTTTAAATGCGGTAGAACGATTTGGAGCGGAGTAACGGGCGTGATTTACTGACTCTCTTCTTAATTTCGTTAAATTCTATATTAGTCCATTAAGTTTATTAGCCTCATAATTAAAGTGTGTACAAAACAGTAAGAAGGGGATTTAACACGACTTGGCCTAATGGTTAGAGGGTTGGACTCCCAATCGAAGGGTTGTGGGTTCTAGTCTCGGGCCGGACGGAATTGTGGGTGGGGGGAGTGCATGTACAGTTCTCTCTCCACCTTCAATACCACGACTTAGGTGCCCTTGAGCAAGGCACCGAACCCCCAACTGCTCCCCGGGCGCGCAGCATAAATTATGCCCACTGCTCCGGGTGTGTGCTCACAGTGTGTGTGTGTGTGTGTGTGTGTGTGTGTGTGTGTTCACTGCTCTGTGTGTGTGCATTTCGGATGGGTTAAATGCAGAGCACAAATTCTGAGTATGGGTCACCACACTTGGCTGAATGTCACTTCACTTTCCTTCACTTTCCTTTCCTTAAACGCAACGTGAGGCGGCGCTGTTCCTTTTCTCAGCGCTTGTCTCAGGAAGAGCCAATCAGATTAGATCTAGGTTACTGGACAGGGCCTTAAGAGATTGCTGGATCCAATTTCTACTTGTATCTGAAACTAATACATCTAAACGTTCACTATACAAACAACCTCAACAAAATACCGCCGTGCTGCAACTCGGATTCAGTTTTTAAATAGTTCTGCGCCTCCCGGTGTCCGGCAGGATCCAGTCACGTGACGCCGTACATCCAATGAGGTGATTTATCCAGACGTTTCCCATCAGGTACCACTTTGACTCACAGAAACAATCAAAATATCGCCTTTACTGAGATTTGTAGAGTTTAAATGGGATCGATTTATCGTTATAATAATACATATAAACACTTTAAAGGAGAAAGAAAAACATATTGAGCGCGTCTCACCGTCGTCGACACCGCTGTGTCTGCAGCGAGGTATAAATCCCGTGAAGCGCTGCTGTGGTCATCGGCTGGTCCGAAGGCGGAGGGTTAGTCACAATTGATTGCTTCAGTCAGTTACAGAACTCCTTGTTTCTTCTCTCCCCTCTCCCACCGCTGAACTTGACTAGCCTTTTACTGGGAATCATAACACTTCCCTAACACTAACACTAACCCTTATCAAAACAGATTCGCCCTCACATGAGGAAAAAACCTTATTCAGCTTGATAAATGTGAGTTTTCACAGCAGGAACGCACTTAGCAACACATTTTTTGTGATTTTCTATAACACTGAAACCATTGCTGGTCGATAAAATAAAAGGTTCAAATAAACTATACTATTAACAAACAAGTATTTTATTCATATACTGTATATATACACACATTTACATAGGAAACCGCAAACACAAACCATTTGAAACAGTTTTCATATATATATATATATATATATATATATATATATATATATATATATATATATATATATATATATATATATATATAAATATATATATATATATATATATATATATATACATACATACATATATATATATATATATATACATACATATATATATATATATACATACATATATATATATATATATATATATATATATATATATATATATATATATATATATATATATACATACATATATATATATATATATATATATATATATATATATATACATACATACATACATATATATATATATATATATATATATACATACATACATATATATATATATATATATATATATATATATATATATATACATGCATACATATATATATATATATATATATATATATATATATATATATATATATATAATCTCGGGCCGGACGGGATTGTGGGTGGGGGTAGTGCATGTACAGTTCTCTCTCCACCTTCAATTCCACGACTGAGCTGCCCTTGAGCAAGGCATCGAACCCCCAACTGCTCCCCGGGCGCCGCAGCATAAATGATGCCCACTGCTCCGGGTGTGTGTGTGTGTGTGTGTGTGTGTGTGTGTTCGTTCACTGCTGTGTGTGTGCACTTCGGATGGGTTAAAAGCAGAGCACGAATTCCGAGTATGGGTCACCATACTTGGCTGAATGTCACGTCATGTATATTAGTTTAGAGTACGTATAGAAGGAGAAGTGAGTGTTTGTCACAGCAGCACTGGAATAAAGTACTGAAGAGACACATCCTCGTGCAGAAAGATCAGGTGAAGAATCCTTCTGTCAGCGATGTCTGGTGTAAAAACACACACAGAACACATGGACTGAGTAAGAGCTGAGAGTGTGTGTGAGAGAGAGAGAGAGAGAGAGAGAGAGTGAGTGTTTGTGAGAGAGAGAGAAAGAGAGTGTGTGTGTGTGTGTGTGTGAGAGAGAGAGAGAGAGGGAGAGAGAGCGAGCGAGCGAGGGTTAGGGTTAGGGTGTTTTTGTGTATGTGTGAGAGTGTGTGTGTATTAAGGTCACAAAAATCTAGGATAGCAAAGTCCACTAAAGGAGGTAGAGCTTTTTTACATTTGGCTCCCAAACTCTGGAATAGCCTTCCTGATAATGTTCGGGGTTCAGACACACTCTCTCTGTTTAAATCTAGATTAAAAACACATCTCTTTCGCCAAGCATTCGAATAATGTATCTCTTAAATTGTGAGTGTAGTTTCATCTGATCAAATGCACATTATTATTCTTCAGCTTGGGTTAAACTAATTAATTTTACTTTGTTGGAACAACATCTATGCTAATGATGTATCTATGTGTTTCTCTGTTTCTGCTGGATCTTCAGGATTTACACAAGCTCCAGTCTGGATCCAGAACACCTGAGAAGAGATGATGCTGACCCTCAGAGGACCTCAGATGATGCTGACCCTGAATCAACAACAGAACTAACAATTATTGCTACAATTGCTAATAATTGCTGTTAATAATGTTCTTCCTCGGGCTGACTACGTATTAATTATTCTCAAAAATCCTGTCATATTCACATAAACTGACAGTCACCACTTATAAGCTACTACTAAATATTGTAGAAGAAACTACATTTTCCGTGAAGTTGCTTTGGAATGGTCTGTATCGTCAAAAGCACTATACAAATAAACTTGAATTGAATCACATCAGACCAACACTAAGCAGAAAAGACGCTCGATATGATTAAAGTTTGATTAAAATCAAATACCATATGTCAGATTTAAAAAGTTTAAGCTCATTAAACACAAAGCACAGAATATCAGCAGATAAACTGACACTGCTGTATATGTCTATTAAAATTCAGTTAAAGAAACTTTATTACCTATCAACCAGAGATAAAAACGTGTCTCAGGTAAAAGGCTCACATGTAACTAACCCAAACAATAATAATAATACACAAAATTAATACATATCCTGACATGTTGGCCTTATTCAGAAAAGACATTTCAGAGTAGGAATACAATTATTTCTGTAAACCTTGCTTCTAGCCTGACGGGAGTAATATTATCTTTATTATAACAGAGAGAAATCAATACATTTAAACCCGCGTGTGAAAGCGTGTGAAGTGATTCAAACATCCGACATCGAGAATTTTGGCTCGAAACTTCATTTCGCTTCAGTAGATGTGTTATTAGTCACATCTTCTGCAAAGCTTCTCCGGGGTTTATTGATATTCATATGTGTTTTCGCGCCAGCGGTGCAGCAGAAACAGCTTCCGCCGGGAAACAAACGGCTCGGGTTTAGAGTTCCGCTGTGCTTCATGTCGCCGCGCGGTGGCGCTCTGAGCAAAGCCTCAATGCTGATTAATAAAACACCTGACTTGCTTACATTTATTCATATTTTAACAAATATTAATAAGTTATTATTATTATTAATTAGATAAAATACACATTGTCTTTATACAAACGACAGTATATTATTTTATTAATCTTATATCAGAATATTTTATTTACTGTGGACGTGGTTGATAATTATTCATGTAGTAAATATTCAGATGTATTGCTTCAGTGATGGCTACAACCTAATTTTCATTGTTTATATTAAACATATTACAGTAAGAGTATTAATTATGTTATTTCATCTTTAAGATGTTTTTATTAAGCTGTGCGTGTGTCCCAGTCCCAAAAACAGCCCACACACACGCGATCATGAAGTAGGAGGAGAGAGAGAGAGAGAGAGAGAGAGAGAGAGAGAGAGAGAGAGCGCAGCACAGGGACTCTGAGGTCCGCATCGCTCCTCTCGCGCTCCGCTGATGGACTCGTGATGATGATGATCATGATGATGATGAAGAGGATGTCAATGCATCAGCCGCTGCTCGTGTCGGATGAACCGGATCGATGTGTTTGATTGGATATGAAATGAATGATGAATGTGTTCAGAGATCTGAGTTGATTGATTCAAACGCGCTTCTTCATCATGGATACCAATCTTCTCACTCTCTTCAAACTTTCCCTGATCTTCGGTGAGTGTATTTCAAACGCTTCTGTGATTTTGTACGAGTGCGAGTCGTCATAATTAACGATAAATTAATGTGTGTTTGTGTTTGAGAAAGAGTGTGTGTGTGTGTGTGCGTGCGTGCGTGCGTGCGTGTGTGTGTGTGATTCAGCAGATTCACACACAGATCTGATCTGAACTGATTCTGAATCAGCACTGTACAGTGAGAATGTACAGTAGTTCCTTCTGACTCTGATGTCCAGTACTTTAAAACTGAATTCAATATTCACTGTGATGTTTCATCATTAAAAATTATTATCTATTATTATGATTATAATTACTACTACTATCAGTATTACTACTACCCTAGCAACCACACTGAACACCCTAGCAAACGCATAACAGCACCCTAGCAACAAGCTGGCACCTAAGCATTTCTTTCTTTCTATCTATCTATCTATCTATCTATCTATCTATCTATCTATCTATCTATCTATCTATCTATCTATCTATATATATATCTATCTATCTATCATAGCAACACTCTAGCAACCATCCAAAATAACCAAGCTGAGTATCATAGCAACCACATAGCAACACACAATCTATCTATTAAACTTTAAGCATTTAAAACTACATTAAACTTATAAGTATAATTAGTTAAATTATTATTTTTAGAGTAAAAAGAAGCATAACATTTTTCTTTGTGGTTTAATAATTTATTCATCAAAGGTTTATAATGAGTTTTACCAGTGAAACTGCAGCTCATGATTCACTAAATCAGTGTAATAATCAAATAAATCGTAAAAATGGCAAATAAATGCTTTCCAAATAAACAAAATGAAAATCAAACACATTTAAAGACTGAATGTTTCATTCATTTAGCTACATGTCATGATTAATGTATGATCTTCAGCTCATTTGAAGGAGGGTTACACCACGACAGCATTGTGAACATCTCCTGTAGAGCTCACATACTCTCATGTACTCTCAGTTACTCTCATACATGCTCAGATACACTCACATACTCTCTGATACTCTCATACATGCTCAGATACACTCACATACTCTCATGTACTCTCAGTTACTCTCATACATGCTCAGATACACTCACATACTCTCATGTACTCTCAGTTACTCTCATACATGCTCAGATACACTCACATACTCTCAAGTATTCTCAGATACTCTCATACATGCTCAGATACACTCACATACTCTCAGATACTCTCATACATGCTCAGATACACTCACATACTCTCATGTACTCTCAGTTACTCTCATACATGCTCAGATACACTCACATACTCTCATGTACTCTCAGTTACTCTCATGCACGCTCAGATACACTCACATACTTTCATGTACTCTCATATACTCTCATACACGCTCAGATACACTCACATACTCTCAAGTACTCTCAGATACTCTCATACACGCTCAGACACACTCACATTCTCTCATGTACTCTCATGTACTCTCAGATACTCTCATACATGCTCGGATACCCTCACATACTCTCAAGTACTCTCATACATGCTCAGATACACTCACATACTCTCAAATACTCTCAAGTACTTTCATACACGCTCAGATACACTCACAATCTCTTAGGTACTGTCAGATACTCTCATATACGCTCAGATACACTCAAATACTTTCATGTACTCTCAGATACTCTCATACATGCTCAGATACACTCACATAATCTCAAGTACTCTCAGATGCTCTCATACACGCTCGGATACACTCACATACTGTCATCTACTTTCAGATACTCTCATGCACGCTCGGATATACTCACATTCTCTCATGTACTCTAAGATACTCTCATACATGCTCAGATACCCTTACATACTCTCAAGTACTCTCAGATACTCTCATACACACTCAGATACACTCACATACTCTCAAATACTCTAAGATACTCTCATACAAGCTCAGATACAATTACATTCTCTTATGTACTCTCAGATACTCTCATACATGCTCAGATACACTCACATACTCTCATGTACTCTCAGATACTCTCATACATGCTCAGATACACTCATATACTCTCATGTACTCACAGATTCTCTCATACATGCTCAGATACACTCACATACTCTCAAGTACTCTCAGATACTCTCATACACGCTCAGAAACACTCAAACATGTTCACATACTCTCAAGTACTCTCAGATACTCTCATACACGCTCAGAAACACTCAAACATGTTCACATACTCTCAGATACACTCATATACTCTCATGTAATCTTAGATACTCTCAGTCTCAGATACACTCACATACTCTCAGAAACACTCGTATACTCAAACATATTCTCACACTCTTAGATACACCCATATACACTCATAAACACTGACATGTTCTCGCTGGAGAGCCAAAGCCATGTCAAGCTGAAGAAGCTTTTACCTAGAAGCCCTTAGTGCTCAGACCTCCTGCTGCAAAACTGCTAATGTTATTGAATCACACACACAGAAGAAGTCCTGATTGGACAGGAGAGTCTCAGAGACATAGATGATGATGAAGATGATGAAGAGCTGTGTGTGTGTGTGTGTGTGTGTGTGTGAGAGAGAGAGAGAGAGCATTATTTCATCTGACCTGATCTTGATTCTCCGTCTGATTCCGTATCTGTGATGAGTTTCAGACATGTGTTGTGACAAATGTGGAGTTGTACTGATGGTTTAGCAAACACACGCATGTGTTGCTGCCAGTGTTGAGAAAGCAGAGGTGACCCACACACACACACACACACACACTCACTCACTCACTCACTCACACACATACACACACACACACACTCACTCATGGTTGTGATGTGGAATCTAGAGATTGTCAGACCGTATGGTTATAGTTATGAACAGACATTAAGACTCTGGTCATTGATTCTCTGTCAGTCTGAGTGAAAGACTGACTCACAGAAGACTGTAATGAGATGATCTGCTTCCACAGCATGTAGTTAGTTTAAGACATTATAGTGAATGATCACACTGATCTGAGCTGTGTGTCTCAGGGTCATGAGCACCGGTGTGTGTGTGTGTGTTTTGGCCGGAGCGAGTGGATATGATGCTGATTGACAGAAGTGCTGGTTTGTTCATGTTCTGATGAATCTGATGTGACTTCTGTGTGTCTGACGCTCCTCCACACACAAACTCACATAACTTCAGATACAACTAACTGTCCCTGAAATAAAACAGATAATAAAACTTAAACATATTTTCCTTCATCTGTTTGCCAGGGCAATATTTCTAATTTTCATTCAGTTTGTCTTGATGGACTAAATGACTAAAACTAGATTACAACAAAAATGACAAAAATTTTGATTATAATTAAAAAGAAAAAAGTTCTAAATTCTAAATATTGGTCATTACCACTATAGGTAAAATATCACATGTTTGATACCGTACAAAAACGATGTTAAATATATACTTTAAATTCCTATTAGAATATAAGAAGTATTAACATTGACATGGGTTATAATTGATCATTATTATTATTAATAGCTGAGTAAATGATGCATTAAAATTGCAGTGAAGCATTAGTATTTAGCGTTTGCTTTAAAAGAGAAAAATGGTAATAAAATGAAAAACTAAGAAAGATGTGAAATAAAGTGGCAGGTCTGTTCGTTTGCATTTACACTCCGAGATAGATCTGTTATGACATCAGATTTTTAGTTTTGTCCATTTCTGTTTATCTCTTTGTGAATCATTGCATTTTCAGGTTCAGTGAAACATTTAATCACTGACTGAAGTTTGAAGTGTGTAGCTAGCAGCATGAAAGATATAAAATAACTGAATTATTATCTAGCATGAATGATAACTTCGTTTTTTTTTCCGCTGCTTTCACATATTTTAAAAACGTTGCCTCTTTTTTCTAAAACATTACACACAAATCCAAGAACTGCACACAAAATGAAAAATCTCTCATCTCTTGTAAAACGATGGTTTTAACATGATCTTAATAGGTATGCTAACCCTAAAAATTCTGTGTGTAAAACCGTAAACCAGTCTTTACAATTAGAATTCCTTTTCATTCCAAAAAAATATACAAAAATCACTAGAAAATTTTAGTGCTGACTAAAATTTAAGGATTTATTCGGTCGGTATCAGACACCTCATGATCAGTCTCCTGTTCCTCAGTTCTGGGTCTGTCGGTGATATTTCCCATCATGCTCTCTGAATGCACATATCCCTCTCTGACCTTTTCATCTGAGCTTTGACCTTTTGACCTTGTTGTGTTGTACGCTCTTCCACACGAGCGCCGGTGTTCTTCCTGTCATTGTGTCTGCGGGGATCGACAAACACATTTACTAATACAGCACAGGAGCAGCTTTCACTGATAGAACTCTTCACAAAGAAATACAAAGAAATGGCAAGTAGCACACTGAAATTTAAAGCAGGCAAAGTGAAATAAACTTTGTTTTATTTACAACTTTTAAAAATCACTTTTTTAGTATGTTTAGTATAACTGTGAGCAGTTGAAATGCTGTATATTCTTTTACTCGGATGTGAAAGCCAGTGCTGCTCGTGGATTCAGCCCCGGCTCTTCAACACTAACCTGAAGTGACTGAAAGAAAATTGCGAAGTCAAATTGGACGCAGTTCCATTGAGAGGCGCAGAAACACCTTTAAATCCAGATTGAATTGAGGCTGTGATCCAGCTGCACCATCAGCCGCTGTCATTAGTGAGCTTGTCTCGTTAGTGTGTGTGACAGTAACTCAGAAAGAGCATACACTGCTGTGATACACCCACATCACACACACACACACACACACACACACACACACACACACACACACACACACATTAATGCTGTTTTTATCATCAAATAATTACCTGCTTGAGTTTAATAGCTCTGGCTGTGTTTCTGCTCCGAGTGGACGGAGCCATTGCTATGAGAACGCACATTATAACCTCGTCAGCGCATTCATTTTAAATATCAATATGGTGCAAACAAACATTATAATTACAAAAGTGAATGGAGAAGCAGAGATATTAAGGATTCCATAAACTCTTGAACATGAAGCTCGTTTGTGAAGAGCTGAAGAGTTTTTTTGATTGCTGATGAAGGCCGATGTTTATTTCAGGCGACAGAGACACAGCATCAGGTCGTTTACAATCTCAACACGAGCATCAAATGTGTTCACATTAACCCTGACATATGAAATAACTTTCTGAAGTGGAACAGTTTATTGAACCTTTGAACTAAATATTATTATTTTGAATAAATGCATTTTGAAAATATGATCAAATAGATGCAAACAGTTAATAATAAACTGTCGTGATCTGAGTGCAGATTTGTTTTTCTGAAATTAATTATGATTAATCCCAACTAACATTAAAGTTTTTAAAAATACTTTTATATTGCAGTCATTCATCAAATTAATGCAGAAACAACATAACAAACATTATATTTTTATTATGACTGAAGACCAGTATCACTGATACTAACACTACTGATGTATCTCAGATGTATTATAACATTACAGTATAACTGAGAGCTATTCATTTTAACATTTATTAAACTTTAAAAAAAAACAATTTACAGATGCTGAATAAAGCTGTCAAACACTAAAGTGCATTAAAACTGTAAACGCTGTTAAACTGGAAAAATGTATTGCTTATTTTGACAGTACTAAAATATATGTGTAATTGATGATGTCCAGGTCCTCGTGGATTTGGCGTTTGATATTTACAGTGTCATTTACATCTTTTGCTAGAGAACATTGTGTGTCGATTCTGAATGAATCCTGAATTAACAAGAGAGTGTTTTAGTGTCTGGACCATTTAACCCAGTCCTGATCCCAGAATGCACTGCTCTGATGATGGACAGCGTCTCAGAGCTTCTCCAGGGAAACTCAGCCGCTCCTTGAAGACTTTGAACATTATCACTGTGCTCGCGTCTGTGCTCGGATGCAGGAAGCCGCTAAATTTAGCACAATAACAGTCAAGTGTTTTCAAGGCCTGGACTGGTGACACATTGCATCTTGTTCATCTGATGTCTGAAATATTTACGCAAACCATTAGACTCATGTGCTGTATTACAAGAAGAACCTACATGATGTTTGAACCGAACACAGGTGCAAATGTAATAAAGATTTACATACTTTCATCAGACTTTAAATGTGTGGTTGTCACTGTATATGTTAAATCTTTATTGCTTTATTGTCTATAATATAAATGCAAGATTGTCTTTCAGAGCTCTCAGAAATGAAGTGGTGTATTGGGGCCTGTATTAACATCTCTGAACACAGTTTGAGTTGATGTGCATGAGGGATCTGAGCTAGCATGCGCCGTTAGCGTGTGCTGTTAGCATTCGCGTCCCCATGTGTGTCTGCTGTGATTAATATTCATGCGTCTCCTCAGGGACGGACTGACGGCCTGCTGAACACCAGATCCATTCACATGCTGCTGCAGGCTGCTTTAGATGCTGGAATAACACTGACACGCTTTTCACCAGAACAAAAGTGCTGCTCATCTCGCATGATGATTCTGGGTCAAGCTGGTTAACTAAACAAGTCTTGTTGTGTGATCTCACTGTATAATATAATATATAAATGTGCTTGGTGAGTTGGATGTGGGTTTAAAATACAACCATGGTTGTAAATTTTTTTTAAGTCAACTCACCTTTATTTTTTTCTTGAGTTAAGTCTTAAGTTGAGTCGATACAGATTGCATCTTCATTTATAAAAAAAAAAAATCAATTTCAGCTATAAGCAGCTCTGCAGAAGACGCTAGTTCAATTTTGAAATGATTCAGTTCAATAACAATGAAATAAATTGAATTGAAATATACATTCACCTAAAGGATTATTAGGAACACCTGTTCAATTTCTCATTAATGCAATTATCTAATCAACCAATTATTGCAGTTGCTTCAATGTATTTAGGTGTGTGTTCCTGGTCAAGACAATCTCCTGAACTCCAAACTGAATGTCAGAATGGGAAAGAAAGGTGATTTAAAGGGGGGGTGAAATGCTATTTCATGCATACTGAGTTTTTTACACTGTTAAAGAGTTGGATTCCCATGCTAAACATGGACAAAGTTTCAAAAATTAAGTTGTGCTTTTTTAAGGAGTATTTTTGTTCCCAAAATACTCCTTCCGGTTTGTCACAAGTTTGGGAAAGTTTTTTTCGAGTATGTCTCTGTGTGACGTTAGATGGAGCGGAATTTCCTTATATGGGTCCTGAGGCACTTCTGCCGGAAGAGCGCGCTCCCGTATAGCAGAGCACTGAGAGCACAACAGACTTCACTGATCAGAGAAGTGTGTTTTTGGTTGCCAGGGCAACCCAGCCAGCAATGACATGTGGGGCCCAAATGGGTTGGGCCCCACACATCACGCCTCCAGGCGCTCGTGTTTTTCCGGGATAAAACGGTACAGACTATCTTTCTCTTATGAATATAATAAAAATAAAGACTTTTTTGAGATATGAAGGATGCAGTACTACTCTATAGGTACTCAAGATTAACAGGAGATTGAGTGAAAATGAGCATTTCACCCCCCCCCCCCCCCCCTTTAAGCAATTGTGAGCATGGCATGGTTGTTGGTACCTGTGGGCGAAAATGCCTTGTTGATCCTCGAGGTCAGAGGAGAATGGGTCGACTGATTCAAGCTGATAGAAGAGCAACTTTGACTGAAATAACCACTCGTTACAACCGAGGTATGCAGCAAAGCATTTGTGAAGCCACAACACGCACAACCTTGAGACGGATGGGCTACAAAAGCAGAAGACCCCACCGGGTATCACTCATCTCCACTACAAATAGAAAGAAGAGGCTACAGTTTGCACAAGCTCACCAAAATTGGACAGTTGAAGACTAGAAAAATGTTGCCTGGTCTGATGAGGCTCTGATGATTTCTGTTGAGACATTCAGATGGTAGAGTCAGAATTTGTTGTAAACAGAACGAGAACATGGATCCATCATGTCTTGTTACCACTGTGCAGGCTGCTGGTGGTGGTGTAATAGTGTGGAGGATGTTTTCTTGGCACACTTTAGGCCCCTTAGTGTCAATTGGGCATCGTTTAAATGCCACGGCCTACCTGAGCATTGTTTCTGACCATGTCCATCCCTTTATGACCACCATGTTCCCATCCTCTGATGGCTACTTCCAGCAGGATAATGCACCATGTCACAAAGCTCGAATCATTTCAAATTGGTTTCTTGAACATGACAATGAGTTCACTGTACTAAAATAGCCCCACAGTCACCAGATCTCAACCCAATAGAGCATCTTTGGGATGTGGTGGAACGGGAGCTTCGTGCCCTGGATGTGCAAATCTGCATCAAGAATGCTTTCAGCACCTTGTTGAATCAATGCTACGTAGAATTAAGACAGTTCTGATGGTGAAAGGGGGTCAAACACAGTATTAGTATGATGTTCCAAATAATCCTTTAAGTGAGTGTAGTTCATAATAGTGTTTTTCTTCCCTAAAATAAAGAGATATGACTATGAAATGAACCAGCTTTGAATCTAGTTATATATGGGTCCTAATCATGAAACTTTTTTGTTTTAGCAGTGAACATGCTGATGACGAGAAGTTTATCAGGTGAGTGACTCTCATGTCTTAATCATCTCTCCGTTGTGTCTCAGTTGAGTCTCAGTTGTGTCACTGTCATATCTTAATTATGTCTCAGTCATGTCTCAATTATGTCTCTATCATGTCTCAATCGTGTTTTAGTCGTGTGTCGAAATCATGTTTCAAATGAGTATCAAGTCGTGTTTCTGTCAATCTCTGTCATGTCAATTCAAGCCAAGTAAAATCAAGTCACCTTTTTATTTATTTAGCGCTTTTAACAATGTAGATTGTGTCAAAGCAGCTTTACAGTATCAAACAGGAATATAGTGTGTCAATGCAGAGGTTAGGAGTTAGGAGTCAAAATCTCTAACCACTAGGCCACAGTCGTGTCTCAGTCGTGTCTCAGTTGTGTCTTAGTCGTGTCTCTGTCATGCAGTCATGCATTCCAGTTTTTCAAATTGGTATGTTTAGCCCGGGCCGCGAAAAAATATAGACCTGAGTATCATCAGCATAACGAAAGTGAAAGTGACGTGACATACAGCCAAGTTTTTTTTTTGTTTGTTTTTTTTTAAATTAAAGATTCATATATCAAACATACAACAAGGCACATTGTATTGTACAACGTTGATGCATTTTCCAAAAAAAAATAAAAATAAAATAAAATAAAATAAAAGGGAAAAGAGACCAAGAGGCTCAGCAGTATACACTAAGGAATGAAAATTAGGGCTTTTTTTGTTTTGCAACATTTCAGGGATTGTTTATACAAAATTATATCATTTAGAAAGGCATTAAAGACAGGGGATGTTTTAAGAAATCGACATTTGTGTATGAAATATTTTGCCATTAAAATTATTAAGATTATTCACTCCAAACTCAGTTGTTCTGTTCTCTATTTGAAGACCAAATTTAACGTATTCATATGTTAAAATTGGGATATTTTGTGTATCGTACATGATCCAGTACTGGAAAGCATCCCAGAAGGTCTGGGTTACACTACAAGAGAAGAAGAGATGTTCTGCGGTTTCAAAGTCAGAATTACAAAAAGTACAAACATTCACATCCATATTAAATCTTTGATGCAAGAAGTTGTTACATGTGACATACAGCCAAGTATGGTGACCCATACTCAGAATTCGTTCTCTGAATTTAAACCATCCAAAGTGCACACACACAGCAGTAAACACACACACACACACACACACACACACACACCGTGAACACACCTGGAGCAGTGAACACATACACACCAAGAAAACACACCTGGAGCAGTGGGCGTCCGGGGAGCAGATGGGAGTTCAGTGCCTTGGTCAAGGGCACCTCAGTCGTGGTATTGCCAACCCGAGACTCGAATCCACAACCTTAGGGTTAGGAGTCAAAATCTCTAACCACTAGGCCACAGTCATGTCTCAGTCGTGTCTTCATCATGTCTCAGTCGTGTCTTCATCATGTCTCAGTCGTGTCTCCGTCGTGTATCTGTCGTGTCTCAGTCGTGTCTTCATCATGTCTCAGTCGTGTCTCCGTCGTGTATCTGTCGTGTCTCAGTCGTGTCTCCATCATGTCTCAGTCGTGTCTCAGTCGTGTCTCCGTTGTGTCTCAGTCGTGTCTCCTTCATGTCTCAGTCGTTTCTCAGTCATGTCTCTGTCATGTATCTGTCATGTCTCAGTCATGTCTCAGTCTGTGTCTCAGTTTGTGTCTCAGTCGTGTCTCCGTCATGTCTCAGTCATGTCTCAGTCATGTCTCAGTCATGTCTCAGTCATGACTCAGTCGTTTCTCAGTCATGTCTCAGTTGTGTCTCAGTTTGTGTCTCTGTCATGTATCTGTCATGTCTCAGTCGTGTCTCAGTTGTGTCTCCGTCGTGTATCTGTCGTGTCTCAGTCGTGTCTCAGTTTGTGTCTCAGTCATGTCTCTGTCATGTATCTGTCATGTCTCAGTTGTGTCTCCGTCATGTCTCTGTCATGTCTCAGTCGTGTCTCAGTTGTGTCTCCGTCGTGTATCTGTCGTGTCTTAGTCGTGTCTTAGTCATGTCTCAGTCTGTGTCTCAGTTTGTGTCTCAGTCATGTATCTGTCATGTCTCAGTCATGTCTCAGTCGTGTCTCCGTCATGTATCTGTCGTGTCTCAGTCGTGTCTTAGTCATGTCTCAGTCTGTGTCTCAGTTTGTGTCTCTGTCATGTATCTGTCGTGTCTCCGTCGTGTCTCAGTCGTGTCTCAGTCTGTGTCTCAGTTTGTGTCTCAGTCATGTCTCTGTCATGTATCTGTCATGTATCTGTCATGTCTCAGTCGTGTCTCAGTCGTGTCTCCGTCATGTATCTGTCGTGTCTCAGTCATGTCTCAGTCTGTGTCTCAGTTTGTGTCTCTGTCATGTCTCAGTCGTGTCTCAGTCTGTGTCTCAGTTTGTGTCTCAGTCATGTCTCTGTCATGTATCTGTCATGTATCTGTCATGTCTCAGTCTGTGTCTCAGTTTGTGTCTCAGTCATGTCTCTGTCATGTATCTGTCATGTCTCAGTCGTGTCTCAGTTGTGTCTCCGTCGTGTATCTGTCGTGTCTTAGTCGTGTCTTAGTCATGTCTCAGTCTGTGTCTCAGTTTGTGTCTCAGTCATGTATCTGTCATGTCTCAGTCATGTCTCAGTCGTGTCTCCGTCATGTATCTGTCGTGTCTCAGTCGTGTCTTAGTCATGTCTCAGTCTGTGTCTCAGTTTGTGTCTCTGTCATGTATCTGTCGTGTCTCCGTCGTGTCTCAGTCGTGTCTCAGTCTGTGTCTCAGTTTGTGTCTCAGTCATGTCTCTGTCATGTATCTGTCATGTATCTGTCATGTCTCAGTCGTGTCTCAGTCGTGTCTCCATCATGTATCTGTCGTGTCTCCGTCGTGTCTCAGTCGTGTCTCAGTCTGTGTCTCAGTCATGTCTCAGTCATGTCTCTGTCATGTATCTGTCATGTATCTGTCATGTCTCAGTCGTGTCTCAGTCGTGTCTCCGTCATGTATCTGTCGTGTCTCAGTCTGTGTCACAGTTTGTGTCTCTGTCATGTCTCTGTCATGTATCTGTCGTGTCTCAGTCGTGTCTCAGTCATGTCTCAGTCGTGTCTCCGTCATGTATCTGTCGTGTCTCAGTCTGTGTCACAGTTTGTGTCTCAGTCATGTCTCAGTCATGTCTCAGTCGTGTCTCAGTCGTGTCTCAGTCGTGTCTCAGTCGTGTCTCAGTCGTGTCTCTGTCATGTATCTGTCATGTCTCAGTTGTGTCTCTCAGCATGTAGACTGATGCTCTGTCTCTTCAGATGCAGATGGCGTTGATCTGTCGTTCACCCAGCAGCCGCGGCTCCTGCAGTGCAATCAGACCGTCCTGCTGCTGGAGATGGAGAGATGTGGAGAACGATTCAGAAGCGACATGAGTCACATCCATCCAGACGACAGATGCAACCTCACGCACTTCATCAGGTGAATCCCCATCCTCCTCATCATCCTCTACAGCACTTTACTCTCCAATCTATGCAAATACAAGAGTCAATCATCTCAATGAGTCCAGCTTAATTACACATTAACAAGCCTGTGTGTGAGAAAGTATGTGTGTTTGTGATTTTCTTTTTCATTTCATAAGTCAAGTCACATTTATTTATACAGTGCTTTATTCAATTCAGATCGATTCAAAACAGCTTCACAGTAATAAACAGAAAAATACATTGTTGATGTTGCAGAATTCATAAATTATGAAACAAATCCAATTTTAGCTGTAAGCAGTGCTACAGAAGACAATAGAGCCATTTTTTCAGATCAATTCAGTTCAGCATTTCTGATTGAAGTAATTGAGTGTAATGAGACACTTCCCGTCAAGGCTGATTTGAAGATCAATATATCTGGATCATCATCCACTCAAATATGATGAATGATGCAACACTGGTGAGTGTTAGACTCTGAAACAAAGTGTGTTCTGCTGTATTTGTGCTGTGAGGACTAGGACGGGTAACTAGTTGAGTAGTTAAAGTGGTTCTGACAGACTCAATGATCTGCTGCATTGGTTTGTAAATGCTCCGCTGTGATTGATGAATCTGTGATCTGCAGAAGACGTTCCAGGACCTCACAGTTCACTCTGACATGATCTTGAGCTCCTTCCAGAGGCTCGAGGAGTGTTTGACACTTGTCAGCCGGTCAGATGTTGAAAAACCAGAAGCACTGTTTACATGTTTATCTGGAACAGAAGCCAGCGGCTCTGATGAGATTCACTCTTGAGATGACAGTGACCCTTCACATGTCCTGATCACGTCTTTAAAATGGACAGTATTTATTCAGAATAAGGCAAAACCAGTGTGTTTTCATGCACTGCTCACATATCATGTCTTTTCTTTCATAGTAATGCAAAGAAAACATTCAACTACACATTTAAGTGTTTATTTTACTGCACTGTTTTTTGTCTATAGATTTCAATTACAATCCATATCATTATAGAGTTTTTTCTCTTTACAGTTTTATTCCTCTCTACACTGCAAAAATGATTTTCTTACTTGGATATTTATAATAAGAAACAAGACAGAATACTCAGAGTTCTTGAATAAAGATGAATTACTTTATAAGTAAAGTGATTTTGTTTTATTATGTAAGTTTGTTTAAAACAAGCAAAAATATCTGCCAATCGGGCAAGAAAAATAATCTCATTTAGCCTTTGAATTAAGATTGTTTTTAATGCCTTATTGGCAGATATTTGTGCTTACAAAATTTGGATATAAAAAAAACAAGTCTTAATATTGCTACTTTCCATGCAATCACATTTTAATTGACGTTAATAATGTTCATCACCTAGTTGAATACGTCTTGTATTAATTTTTTCTGAACATTCCTGTCACATTCACATAAACTGACATTCACCAATTATAAGCTACTACTAAATATTGTAGAAACTTAATTTTCAGTAAAGTTGCTTTGTAATGGTTTGTATCGTAAAAAAGCGCTATACAAATAAACTTTACTTAATAAAGAGTTAATATCTTAAGTGATGTTAATTTTCAAGTAAATGTATCTTGATTAAAGAATGTTTAGACATTTATACTAGAAAAAAGACAAATATACTAAATAATATTTTTTTCTGTGTATATTCTGATTGTTTGTTCGTGTTTCATTCACACTGATTTATACAACATTTCACTTCTAAAAAAGGGTTAAAAAGTGTTTGTTTTCTGTCTGTTGACAGTATTTTCTGATTTATGGAGTGACAAAAGACTTACCTTCTGGAAAAACCTGTAACCCTAATATGACAACAACATCAAACACAAATTATGAACTTGACTTTATCCAATAATTAGATGTATGTTCTGGAAAAGTGTGCAAATTAGTGCATATTTAATTAGAGGATGCCTAATTGGCATATTTAAACATAGCATACCAGAAAACGTGTCATACACTAAATGTTTTGTTTTGTTTCTGAAGAGTAGTAACATCAACACACAGATGTGAGGAATCAGTCGTGTCTGCAGCGCTCTACGATCAGCATGAGATCTAGTTTTAGTGAGGAGTGACTCAAACACCATCAAAACATTACTAATAATCAGAAACGAGGGTTTAAACTGGACACTGGTGAACATCAGTGACCCACGACTTCCTTGTACACCATTAGGTTCCCTGCTGGACGCTTTATTAAGACGGACGATTAGACGGGTCACAGCATGAACCCAATCACTGAGATCCTGAGCTGGACTGTTTTCCCAGACTCTGGAGGAAAGAGCCTGAGGGCATCAGCAGCGACCAATCACAGCTCACACACAGCTGCTCATTTGCATACCAATCACAGGAAACCTTCATGGACCTCTTTAACTTCATTTATTCAGTCACTGAAGTCCAGTCTTTCGCTGGAGATTGACCTGCTCAGATGCGTCTCGCTGTGTCTCGCTGTCTTCAGCTCAGCAGATCAGTGTTTATCTGGTCTTGTGGAGGTTTTTCTCCATGATAACATCAGCAGATGGGACAGCAAGTGTGTTTTCGCTGAAGACACATAGTGAGGGCTGCGGTCCCTGATGAGCACATTACTAATGCTGATACGATCACATGACCAACCGCGCTAATGGGATCTGACATCTCACACACACACACACACACACACACACACGCACATACACACACACACACTCACACATACATGCACACACACACACACACGCACACTCACACATACATGCACACACACACACAAACACATACACACACACACACTCACACATACATGCACACACACACACACACACACACACATATACACACACACACACTCACACATACATGCACACACACACACACAAACACATACACACACACACACTCACACATACATGCACACACACACACAAACACATACACACACACACATTTATTTATAATTTCATTTTGAAAGTCACATTCTACTTTTAATAAAACAATCATTGTGTCTATATAGAGCGGTTTTTGTGGCTATATTACAATGATGAGAATGTGATTTTTTTTCATGACATTAATAATTTAATTCTCAAAACGTTTACTACTGTGAAGCTGTCTTGAAACAATCTGTATGGAGTAGAGTGCTATAGAAATGAATCTGGTTTAATAAGAAAGTGAAACACCACATGTGAGTGTTTAAAACCATGTTACAGTGTTTCTGAAATGGTATTGCATTGAATCTGCACACTTCCTTGATATTGTTGTCATATTAGAGTTCAAGGTTTTTCCAGAGGGGGTTTTGGATTTCTTTTTTTATCGCTCCATAAATCAGAAAATACCGTCAACAGACAGAAAAAAACACATTTCCACCACGTTTTTAGGAGTAAATGTAAAAATCAGTGTGAATGAAATATGAACAAAGCTTTAGATTATGGAGAGGAATAAAACTAAAGAGAAAAAACTAAAGATATGGATTGGAACATGTTATGGAGCAAGACACACCAACGGTTTAGCAGTGCATGAAAACAGTGGTTTCTCCTGTAGTGTCTCAAAGATAGTCTTGAAAATATCACAGTGCAAAGCATCTTCATGATCCTCAGAATCAGGCTTCGTCTTCTTTGTGCCAGTATTAATATCTTGTGATGCATTATGATGTAAATGTTCATCTGTGTCTCAGTGAAGATGAAGAGGAAGGAACTTTATTAGCGTCATAAAGCTTGTGTTACGGGCAGAACTCCGGCTAATCGGAAAGATTTGTTTGAAAAGAGTCATTAAACGCTGAATATGAGCCGTTTCTCTGGCTGACGTCCTGAAGGAAATGAGTGATCCACTGATTGCCGTGAAAGGAAATGACCTGAATTTCTCCATCATCAGTGTCCTGCAGCACAGAAGAGTCATCAGTGTCACAGACGGATATTTGTAGAAATACACAACAATACATTGTATGAGTCACTATTATACATTTCTCTTTTATGACAAAAATCATTAGTATATGAAGTAAAGATCATGTTCATGAAGATATTTAGTAAATCTCCTACTGTAAATATATCAGAACGTAATGTTTGATTAGTAATATGCATTGCTAAGAACTTCATCTGAACAACTTTAAAGATGATTTTCTCAATATTTAGATTTTTTTGCTCCCTCAGATTCCAGATTTTCACATAGTTGTATCTCAGACAAATATTGTCTTCTCCGAACAAACCAGACATCACTGGAGAGATGATTTATTCAGCTTTAATAAAACTGACCCTTATGACTGGTTGTGTTGTCCAGGGTCATGAATCAATAATAAGGAAGGTTTCTTCTTCTCTCCTCAGAGAGTATCACGTCTTCTCCTCCTGCACGGAGACCAACGCCGAGCGCATCGGATGCTTCTGGCCGAACCCATCGGTGGAGCGCTTCATCATCAGCATCCACAAACACTTCTTCTCCAACTGCAGCCTGGAGCAGGTGTTCATCGACCCGCCGGACGACACGCTCACCCTCCTCATCCTCGTGCCCGTCTTCCTCACGCTGGCCATGGTGGTGCTGGTGGTGTGGTGCAGTAAGAGGAGTGATCTCCTGGCCTAGAACAGCATCAGGACCGCTCCGACGCACAGAAGCATCTCTCCTGATCTCACTGAAGCGTCTGCTGGACTCCTGCAGAAGTCTCCGCTCGTCTCGCAGCGCTCACTGATGAGCAATTACTGTTTTTACAGCTGCTTACACACATTTCCAAAACTTTACACACAAAGCCAAGAATTGCACACACAAAATCTAAAAAAGAAAACTGTAATTCAGTGCTAATAGAGAGTGAAGATCTGTCAGGATCTCGGGAAGGACTAGATGAGTCGTGTACTGTGCAGCTATTATTTAATGTTTTAATTAAATAAGGTAGATTAAGAGCA
Source organism: Carassius gibelio (assembly GCF_023724105.1). NCBI lineage: Eukaryota > Metazoa > Chordata > Actinopteri > Cypriniformes > Cyprinidae > Carassius > Carassius gibelio. The sequence goes on along the minus strand of NC_068419.1, from coordinate 784,153 downwards.
TTTGTCAAACACACACTGCCGTGTTTGTGGTCTCTCATCGCTCAGTCTGACACGCATCGCCCGCTCATTCATCCAGAGATTTGGGCTTGTGTTTTTCTCTCTGACTTGCAGGAAAGTCCTGAAATGATCAACATGTTCCTGCCAAACACAAACCACTGTTATGATTGATTCAGACTGAAGCGGGACGTGAATGTTTTCCAATGAGAATCCGACGAGGCTTGTTTTAGGATGACGGTATTATTTATATGAGAAGGAAAGCCGAGTATTGTGTGTGACTTTGAGATACAAACACAAGACAATAGTTGCTCTCAAACGTCTGGCCTCGTGTTCTCCAGCAGAGCCAGAGCCGCTCGGCCGCAGGAAGGAAATAAAAGCCTTTCCCATGAATGAGAGGAAATGAGCTGGTTATGATTTCACCAAAAGAGCTACAGGAAGTGCTGCCATGTTCCCCAAACCTGTGTGTGTCTGAAGGCTTCGTCTTCATCGGTCTCGTCAGCATTTCTTCAGAGAAGGACCACATTAATGATTTTGTTGTTTGAACGACACACAAAAGATTCATCGATCTGGATTTCACAGTTCTAACATAAACTAATAAACTTAAAGTAATGCATATTTGTCAGTCATTCATCAATGAAACAGGTCAGATTTACATCTACTTGATTTTATTTAAATTTGTTAAATCTGTTCATTGTGAGAATAAATAAATTCCTTTTTAAAAGTATGAAGACGTGACTGCCTGTGAATCGAGCAATTCATGAACTGAAACAAACTTTATTTATTAATGATAAATATATAAAGCTGATTATTGTGTATATGAAGTATTTAAATGAACACTGTTACAGAAATCTGATCTGTTTCATTGCTTTTAGTTTTTAATTGAACTACATCAATCTTAAACTGCAGTGTTTGATGGAGGCCTGGTGTACTGACTGTGTATCGCTGTACGTCTGTGTGTTTGGCTGCGAGCTGGTTCTCTGTTCGGAGTGTATTATTGGACGTGGACTGAGAGTTTCTTTACGCCTCCAGCGCTCACTTCCTGTTTACTTTAGAAAGCCCACACTACTAAGTGCAAGTTCACGCAGAAGCACAACGGAGCTAATTTTAGCTGGACTCACAGATTCCCGTCACATGCGTTTCTTCCATCGTCCCGCTGCGGACGTGATGATGATCTGGAGCACAGAATCAGCCCGAGCTTCTTTCCTGCTGAAATCATGAATCATATGTTCATATCCCACACTCAGAAACTGTTTCAGCTGAAGGCTTCTGTTTATCTGTGAGATAATAAATGATCTGATTTATTCTGTTCAGGATTGATTCATTCGCCGCAGCTCACGATTCATGCTTCACTGTTGATTCTAATGATATCTAACACATTTTCTTTAGATTTATGCAGCACTTTTGGATCATGTGATTCGTTCGCTCGATGCTGAACAGCTGTGATTCTTCTGTAATCTTCGTAATTAAAACATCCATTCAGCAGCACATTTCCATCCAGACGCTGTGTCTGTCGAGCAGAAAACCACACAAACACCGTAAATATGATTGTTCTTCTGCTCGACAGAATAAATGCAGCAGTTTCTCTGCATCTCAGCTCCTGAATAAACCGAGTTCTGCTAATATTAGTCTCTATTGTGTCAGTGTTACCGGAAATGATGCGTCTGATGCCCGTCTGGACAGAAGACCCACATTCACTGAGATTTCAGCTGGAGAAAGAGTTAAATAGAGTTTCTGACACTGACTTAGAGAGAGCTACAGTCTGTTAACCCTAACATCACTGCACACCTGTGTAGACAGACAGAGGAGTGAGTCAGATGAACAAAACACACACACACAATCAATCAATCAATCACCTTTATTTATATAGTGCTTTAAACAAAATACATTGCGCCAAAGCACTGAACAACATTCATTTGGAAAACAGTGTCTCAATAATGCAAAATGATAGTTAAAGGCAGTTCATCATTGAATTCATTGATGTCATCTCTGTTCAGTTGAAATAGTGTCTGTTTTAATTTGCAATCAAGTCAACGATATCGCTGTAGATGAAGTGACACACACACACACACACACACACGTACATACTCACAGACACTCTCTCTCTCTCTCTCTCTCTCTCTCTCTCTCTCTCACACACACAAACACACACACTCTCTCTCTCTCTCTCACACACACACACACACACACACAAACACTCTCTCTCTCTCTCTCTCTCTCTCTCTCTCTCTCTCTCTCTCACACACACAAACACACACACTCTCTCTCTCTCTCTCACACACACACACACACACACACACAAACACTCTCTCTCTCTCTCTCTCTCTCTCTCTCTCTCTCTCACTCACTCACACACAAACACACTCTGTCTCTCTCTCTCTCTCACACACACACACACACACACACACACACAAACACACTCTTTCTCTCTCTCTCTCTCTCTCTCTCTCTCTCTCACTCACTCACACACACACACACACACACACACACTCTCTCTTTCTCTCTCTTATACACACACACTGCAGACCAGATAAACTTGGAGCGTGCTGACCTCACGTTCGTAGCAGAGGCTCATGGGAACATTGAGCTTATCTGTGTGTGTGTTCAGTCTTTGAACTTTCCCAGGACAGAATAAACTGGACTGAACTTCTAATGGATCTGCTCAGAGTTATAAATCAGACAGAACGACGCTGACAGGAACCCGAGCCTCTCGCTGGTGCAGGAGCTTCAGAATCAGACATCCTCGACTCAGAAGAGACTGTGTTGTGCTGTGATCAGAGACTCTCTCAGATCTGCTGGGAATGACTGTCAGCGAGTCTGATTGCTTCTAATGAAAGATCATAACGAGCTGGACCATGAGAAGATCAGAAACCATCACAGTGATCCAAAAACATTTTTCTTTATATCAACAACATCAGTCATAACGTGACAGTAAGATTTACTACATACACTAAATGTTTGTTAACTCCAGCTGGAACTGATTCTCCAGAGACACATTCACACAGAAGTCATATTCCTGTATTTAATATGTCTCGTGTTTACTGCAGAGCGACACAAGTGTTCAATCGACTGCGAGACCAGCGCCGAAATTCAAGCATTTACATTTAACATTCTAGATTTAATCAAATTACTTTAAAAAATGTTTACAGTTTTTTCAACCGCTTACACAAAAAATCTTTTTTTGCAAGCGATGTGAGGGATTTAGCATTTTATGTGCAATTCTTGAATTTGTGTGTAAAGTTTTGATAAAAAGAGGAAAAGTTAGGGAAAAAATTTAAACGTGTATATAGTAACATTTTCAGAATACTATAAATAATTAAATATTTATAATTAAATGTACAGGTCCTGGTCATATAATTAGAATATCATGAAAAAGTTGATTTATTTCACTAATTACGTTCAAAAAGTGAAACTTGTATATTATATTCATTTATTACACACAGACTGATATATTTCAAATGTTTATTTCATTTAACTTTGATGATTATAACTGACAACTAAGGAAAATCCCAAATTCAGTATCTCAGAAAATTAAAATATTGTGAAAAGATTCAATATTGAAGACACCTGGTGCCAAACTCTAATCAGCTAATTAACTCAAAACACCCTCAAAGCCTTAAAATGGTGTCTCAGTCTAGTTCACACAAGGAGGGCAAGACACAAAAGGTAATTGCAAAAGAGGCTGGCTGTTCACAGAGCTCTGTGTCCAAGCACATTAATAGAGAGGTGAAGGGAAGGAAAAGATGTGGTAGAAAAGAGTGTATAAGCAATAGAGATAACCGCACCCTGGAGAGGATTGTGAAACAAAACCCATTCAAAAATGTGGGGGAGATTCACAAAGAGTGGACTGCAGCTGGAGTCAGTGCTTCAAGAACCACTACACACAGACGTATGCAAGACATGGGTTTCAGCTGGTGTTGGTCCACTGTGTTTTCTGAGGTCAGAGGTCAACACAGCCGTATACCAGGAAGTTTAGAGCACTTCATGCTTCCTGCTGCTGACCAACTTTATGGAGATGAAGATTTCATTTTCCAACAGGACTTGGCACCTGACACAGTGCCAAAGCTACCAGTACCTGGTTTGAGGACCATGGTGTCCCTGACCTTAACCCCATAGAGAATATGTGGTGTATTGTAAAGAGGAAGATGTGATATGCCAGACCCAAGAATGCAGAAGAGCTGAAGGCCACTATCAGAGTCACCTGGTCTCTCATAACACCTGAGCAGTGCCACAGACTGATCGAGTCCATGCCACGCCGCATTGCTGCAGTCATTCAGACAAAAGAGCCACAACTAAGTATTGAGTGCTGTACATGTTCATACTTTACATGTTCATACTTTTCACTTGGCCAAGATTTCTAAAAATCCTTTCTTTGTATTGGTCTTAAGTAATATTTTAATTTTCTGAGATACTGAATTTGGGATTTTCCTTAGTTGTCAGATATAATCATCAAAATTAAAAAAAGTAAACATTTGAAATATATCAGTCTGTGTGTAATGAATGAATATAATATACAAGTTTAACTTTTTGACATTCACATTAGTGAAATAATTCAACTTTTTGATGATATTCTAATTATATGACCAGCACCTATATTATTAAACCTACCTTTGGCTTATTCCTTTTAATTCAGAACAGAAATATATAAGCATACATAAATATATATCAGATTCATCTACACTAAAAAAAAAGGTATAGAAATGATTTTCACACAGAAATCACTCGCAAATGTTACAAATAATTACAAAAAAACTGAAAGTAATGCATTACATTAAATGTAAAATACTGAAGTAGAAAGAACAGAACAGTATTTTTTTATTTTTGTTTATCAGTATCTGCTGTGCTGAAGTCTGGAAGTGGACAGAGCCGTCTGTAGAAACGAGGACAAATACATTAAGACGAGGGTTAACGAGTGTGAGTAACGAGTTTCCTGTTGTTGACTGTAAGTGATCGATCTTCTCTGTTATAATCTCCAACACAAGCTCCTGATGCTCATCTGAAATTAATGCAGGACAATTAATCAAAACAATATCCTTAGCTTAACAAAAACCTTTTATTTTCAGCTCACATTAAATGATTGGTGATGATGATGACAATACTCATACGTGAACTAAAATAATCGTTCAGCGGTGATCAACATGTCATGACAACCAGTTCTGTTGGTTTAAAAAAACTCTTATCCGACTCTTATTTTGAAATATTGGTTTTATGTTTCATATAAATCTATCTGCTGTGTTTGGATGTTTCCTGCTGTTCAAACGATTGTGTAAGGGAGTATTTCCATGATCTCAGATCTCAAATGCTTCTGTCTCTGAGGAGAATCAAAGACATTCTCAGCAGAAGAGAGCGTCCCAAAAGAGCTTGTTTTATTTATTTATTTAGTCATTAAACTGCAGTGGAGAAACAGCCTTGGGGTTCACAGTATACACATGTACTGCTGCAGAATCTGGTCTGTAACTGCAGCTTTGATTTTACATGTTTGGACAAAATGCAGCACAGTAAGAGTCCAAGAGAGCTTCTGCTGGACACATCTGTAATATGTCTGAATGAATCATCAGATTTTCAGACGGAGAGTGTGAAACATTCACCAAAGTAGAGAAATGATCTGAAATTCACACTCTGTGCTGAAAGACACTAACAGTTGACATCATTACAGACCCGATTCTGATATCAGTCACATGTGAGGATGATGATGAGGATGATGAGGATGAGGATGATGAGGATGAGGGTGAGGAGGATGAGGATGATGATGAGGATGAGGGTGAGAAGGATGAGGATGATTAGGATGAGGATGACGAGGTTGAGGATGAGGACGAGGATGATGAGGATGAGGATGATGAGAATGATGAGGTTGAGGATGATGAATATGATGATGATGAGGATGAGGATGATGATGATGATGAGGAGGATTAGGATGAGGATGAGGATGATGAGGTTGAGGATGAGGAGGATGAGGTTGAGGATGATGAGTATGATGATGATTAGGATGATGAGGATGAGGATGATGATGATGATGAGGATTAGGATGAGGCTGATGAGGATGAGGATGAGGATGTTGAGGATGAGGATGTTGAGGATGATGAGGATGAGGATTATGATGATGAGGATGAGGATGAGGATGATGAGGATGTTGAGGATGATGAGGATGATGAGGATGAGGATTATGATGAGGATGAGGATAATGAGAATGAGGATGATGATGAGGATGATGAGGTTGAAGATGATGAGGATGATGATGATGATGATTATGATGATGATGATGAGGATGAGGATGAGGATTAGGATGAAGATGATGATGATGATGATGATGATGATGAGGATGAAGATGATGATGATGAGGATTAGGATTAGGATGAGGATGATGATGATCAGGAGGAGGATGAGGATGATGATGATGATGAAAAGGAGGATGATGATGATGATGAGGATGGGGAGGATGAGGTTGATGATGATGATGAGAAGGAGGATGATGGTGGGGATGTGGATCTGCAGCACAGCAGGAATGAATGACCCTGAGGATGTTTGTTTTGTAGGGAACATTAAAGGATCTTCATTTCGGATATTAAAGCATCTTCGTTACACCTCTTCCTCATCCTCCAGTTGTACATGTCAGGAAAGATCTGTGTGTGAATGTAGGCTAGAGAGAGAGAGAGTGTGTGTGTGTGTGTGTGTGTGTGAAGGGTAAAGACACTGATGCTGATGACCTCTGACCCTGCTCCAGTGTCTGTCCATCTGATCGTTATCAAGCGGCTCACTCTCTGTTAAATTCATTAAATTAATAATGTTTGTCTGGAGTTTTCTCAACGAATGCTGATTAGTTGTGATTGAATTTGATTTATTAATCAGAATGTAATTAATTTGGTTAATCGATTGACATTCCTCTTCAGGAGAAGCTAACAGGAAACACAGTGATGTCACTTCCTGTAATTGCATGTATTGATTGGGATGAAGATGTTCCAAACGTTCCCAACAATATTAAATGATGCCAGGACAGAAATATTTAAACAGACAGCTGAAGCTGATTATATAATGTGGAAATTGTTTATCGCAGCATGTGCATCTCTTTTGTATGCGTTCCTCCTGAATGAACAGGAACAGGAAACAGCCAGTGGTAACGGATGGATGGACAGATGGAGGAATAAATCTGTTCTCTCATTCCATGGCAAACTACATCCCACTGGCTGCAGTTTAATAATTGCATCTTGGAAAGGAAAATATTATTTCCTGTCATATATTTGACTTATTATTGGACTATATTTTACAAGAGACTATTATTTTAGCTCTGCTTTGAAATTTCACATTTAATTCAGTGTGTTACTTGCTGTTTCCTTTTGCTATTTGTGAAATTTACTAGCAATTTCTTAAAGGCTCGAGAAAAAACAAAACAAAGACCTAGGGCCCTATCTTGCACCCAGCGCAATTGACTTTGTACACCGACGCATGTGTCATTCCTATTTTGCACCTGCGCAAAGCGCGCTTTTCCCTCCACAGAAGCACGTCGCTAAACTAGTGAATGAACTTGCGCTCCCTGGGCGGTTCAGCGCAAAAAAGGAGGCGTGTTCCGGCGCAAACAATCCCTGGTGCTATTTTGCGGTTCCATTAAACAATTGCGCCACTGACCAGAAAAAACCTAGTCTAAAGTCAGTGGCGCGTTGCGCGTTGTTCATTATGCTATTTTAAGGGCGCATGCTTGACCATAATGTATAGCGTGCACAACGCGCATACACTTTGCTCATGTAATCTACACAGATGCAACAGTTATTTTTGCAAATCATAAATTGTTACACTAAAAAAATATTAACACATGAGATGACGGAAATCATTGTGGTGTGCCACGAAGATGTGAAAAAAAATAGGCATAAATCTAGCTTACAAATTATTCAGGCTAATTGTAGTAATTAAGGATCAGACCTGTTTGCCCAATAGTGGCAAGACATATATGTATATAAGGATATTATATACAAATTGGTCTGTCCGTCAAGAACCAGGAAAAAAAATCGATGAAACAATTGTGGCTATTTCCTCCCACGCCTGTTTAACCGACGCTATTTTGGGTGGGTTTCTCCCATCCCCATACAACACAACTTCTCTGTCTTTCACTGCTCTTACAAGAACATCGGTCTCCTCGGCTGTGAACCGCTCCTGGCGTGCGCCTGGTAAATACGCCATAATAATAGCAATCCATAATGGAACTTGCGCACCTGCTTTTAAAGGGAATGTTGGATGACGCTCTGATTGGTTTATTTCACGTTACGCCCAAACCACACCTATGAATAATGAAGCTACTTCAGACCAACCCACTTTAGATTTGCGCCGGGCGCAAGAGCCATTTATCCCGCCGGGAAAATAGCAACAGCGCCGAGACCCGCCCACAAAGTTACTTGCGCTTCGCGCTTTGACACTTGCGTTTCAGATCGTTTAAATAGGGCCCCTAATGTCCAGCAGGGCATGTTGTCACAAAAGGCAGTGCAGCAAAATGTAAAACAGTTCAATAAAACAGTCAAATTCAATTCAATCCCACGTGAGAGAGAGAGAGACAGTTTGTGTATGTGTGTGTGTGTGTGTGTGAGAGAGAGAGAGAGAGAGACAGTGTGTGTGTGTGTGTTTTGCATCAGTCCAATGCTGATTTAATGACTTCTAAAGTCAAACTCCTGCAAACCCTCGTCAGCAAATGAACATGTTTCTCTTCAGTCTCTGCAGTTGTTCTCAGAGAAACACTGATGTATTAGAGATGCATTATTTTGGCAGTGTTCTCGCTGCGATGATGAAACTACCCTCCCGCAGGAATATGATTCGCTCAGGACGGCTGATTGGCTGTGTTTGTGGCTCTCTGAGAAATGTTTTTGTGTGTTTCTGAAACCTCTCTGAGCTTCGGCCGTGTGAAGGTCATATTTATGGCTGCTGTGTTTATTTCACTCACACAAAAACTCTGGAATCAATGTCTGAGTCCTTCATGTGCCTCTTAAAAGTTCAGACACTCGATAAAACAGCTCCAGAAACACTGACGCTCGGCGAGGTTCAGATCAATACATCCATCAGACACTGAAGAGATGCTTCTCACAGGATCAGTCGTGTGCACAGTTTGACGGTGCTGAGGATCTGTATAAACGCTGGGACAGAAACGCTCGTCTGCAGAATGACTTGATTTCCCTTCATGGAAAGACTGACACATAAAGAGAGCGAGCGTCATCATGGATTCACATGAGAACTGATTCAGACTTCATTATTGTCTCAGATCATGTCATTCTTCCAAAACAAGTTTTTCACCAAACAAACACACTTTAACACTCATAACACAACAACCTCAAAAACACCACCATCAGGGCTTGTATAGTACACTGAGTTTTGGTGGTGTTTGTGTCGAAGTGAGAAAAGAACTTGTGTAATTTGAATTTGATTTCAATGAAAGTTAGGACACAGAGACGGATCCTGTGCTCGCTGTCTGAAGAGCTCTCAGAAACTGATTCTGAAGTATTGAGAAATGTAAAACTAGTCATAAATACAGGGCAAATATTGGAAATAACACTGGAAATACTGAAACTATGTGTGTGTGTGTGTGTGTGACTTACAATATAAGTCATAATAATAATCAGTACGATTGATGTGTGTTCAGTCTCTGTGATGATCTTGGCTGGACTCAACACTGCCGGTGTTCGATGGAATCACTGATATGCTGGAGAGATACAGGTCAAAGGTCACACTGAACTGAAATCTTTGAGCAGACTATCATTACTTCAGCTCTGCGATCCACAGCAGCAAGTTCCCAGACGGAGGTCGAGAGTTAAGAAACTCATCAGAGGTCATCAGAGAAACTCTTACTCTTCATTTCCTCACGCTGATCTTTCACAATCAGCAGCGACGGAGAAACATCATCTGCAGCGACTACTACAACCACATGACATCAACCAACCAGATTCAACACAGAGAGAGTCAAACACACCTGAACACACGAGGACCAGACCAGAGCCACGGACCACCTCTGACGGTATTATAATGTGTGTGTGTGTGTGTGTGTGAGAGAGAGAGACAGAGAGAGAGACACAGAGTGTGTGTGTGTGTGTGTGTGTGCGTGAGAGAGAGAGAGACACAGAGTGTGTGTGTGTGTGTGTGTGTGTGAGAGAGAGAGAGAATGTGTGTGTGTGTGTGTGTGTGTGTGTGTGAGTGTGTGCGCGTGTGTGTGTGTGTGTGTGTGTGTGTGTGTGTGTGTGTGTGTGTTCCCACTGCAAAACAACACCAACGCGCATCTAAAATAAGAAAGCTGGAGTGTTAATTAAAAACACTAAAGGAGTTTGAAGTCAGATAATATTACAGAACAAACACCTAAACCTCAGTTCTTCTTTCATGTCTCAGTTTTTTTATAAAGTTGATCTGCCAAGGGATTCACTTTAATCTTATTTCTAATGACTCTGAATTTAACCTGATGTGACTTTAATGAGCTCGAGACGCCTTCATTCAAACACAGACCGACTTTAAATGAATCTGAAGTCTCCACCAATACAAGAACAAAGACTTCATCATGTTATGGTTAAATTAAAGCTTCTCAGACACGTACAGAAGATCTCCCGGAGAAAGAACATCATTGACGAGCTCTGATCCGCCGCTGTGGACGAACAGCAGGAGAAACTGATCGAAAGTCAAGAGGCTTTTTAAATCTGCTCTGAGACTGCACTAATCATTAGTGTGTGGGCTGGGAGCTCATAATGCTGAGATATAAGTGAATTAGAGTCTGTGTGTGGAGCATCCGTCTTGATTATCTGAGAGCAGAAGAGAACGAAGCGTTACTGTTCACAGACTCCAGAATATCAGTCAACGCCTCCAGTCCACTGCTTAGATGGAACTGGGAGAACTCTAAAGAACTTGAACGGAGAACACTAAAACACAATCTTCCTATAATAGCTGATCTGCATAAGAAACAAAATCCAGAAAAATCTGTTCATGACGGTCATGGAGGAAATGTCCTGGTGGCTGTTTGTACTACATGCATTTACATCAAGCAGAAGTGACTAATATAAGACCTCCTTTACAGAATATTTTAGAATGAAGTGTGTTTTTGCCTGACTGGTGATGTGTGTACTTGATTTAAGAAAATATCCAACAAAATAGTGAGATTGTTGCTAAAGACAAGAAAACATGTATTGAATGAAGAATAATGGTCTGCTAGAAGAGGAGCAGATATTAGTGCTGTGTTCATGATCAGCGGCGTAGATGTGCTCTCTGGTGTGTGTCAGATGTAAGTGGGTCAGTGATCACCGAACACACACACACACACACACACACACACACACACACACACACACACACACACACACACCTTGAAAATCATCCTCATAAATCCTCACAGTGCTGACGAATCAAAATATTTCACTTTATTTAATGCACTTCCACACGCTGCAGGTTTAACCTGATGAACACGACGACCAACATCCGAGTAAAGACAGAGTTCAGTTATCAGAATCAGTCTGTAGAACACGGAATATATTATTTGTATTAACATTTCTGAGTTTATTTCTACATCCCTCCTGCTAAATAGAGTTATAAAATCTGTCTGTCATTTCATCTAACCCTGAACTCAGGAGCGTTTAATCTCTGAAGATGCAGAGACTCTTCTTCACATACAGACAGTGATATCTCAGAGAATCACCTGAAGCTCTGGAGATGAATCTATGAGCAGCTCATCACTGGAGCGAGAACAATACCTCCAAGAACCTTTCAATGGACTGTTCTTAAAAGATCCATGAAGAAGAATGGAGAGATGCTATGGATATTAAAGGTTCTTCGTGAAGCATCTATGGTGATAAAGAAGCTGTATTTTTAAGAGCGTTATTTACCACATGTCTGATTCTCATGTTATTAATCTCTCACATGACAACATTCAGGATGTATTTAGCTAAATCTCATGTTTTCCAGGAATCTTGTTTCATTCTCGATCAGCTGAGTGAAGCAGCACTGGATCAAACCGCTGCATGATGTCTCTCACGTGACTATCACAAAACAGATTGTGCTTCTGTGAGAGAGAGAGCGAGCGAGAGGAGAGATGAGAGCAAGGCCGCAGATGGAGGGACATCATGTTTGTTTGTTCCCTGGTGAACAGATCCTGCGCTGCATCACATCTGAGGTCATGACAGCATGTTAAACAGCTGATCTCAGTCTCTGCGCTGTGTGTGTGTGTGTGTGTCAGGGATAAATCAGGATCAGTGTAAAGCACACATTAATCTGTCACCTGAGTGAAATATAATGAAGATGGCGCGTTTGACTATATTTGAGTTTAATTATTTAACTCCCTGGTGTTGTTCGGACATTTTAGACTGAAAAATCTTTAAAAAAATTGTAAAAAAAATGCTACTTTGGACTGCTACAAAACTCAGTGACGCGTCAATCACTGTGTGACCAAAAAAAAAAAAACGAGGACTTGATTTGAAAAACCCAAATAAAAAAAATATTAATAGTTGTTTTGTTCGCTGTCAAAAATGACCATGATAAGAATTTAATGGAAAATTGAAAAAAATAGAGATATTTTGGTGTGTACAATCTGGAAATCAGCCACAATAAGCAGTGACAAACTTAAAGGCTTAGTTCACCCAAAAATCTAAATTATGTCATTAATAACTCATCCTTATGTCGTTCCAAACCCGTGAGACCTCCGTTCATCTTCTGAACACAGTTTAAGATATTTTAGATTTAGTCCGAGAGCTCTCAGTCCCTCCATTGAAGCTGTGTGTACGGTCTACTGTCCATGTCCAGAAAGAGAAGAAAAACATCATCAGAGTAGTCCATGTGACATCAGAGGGGCAGTTAGAATATTTTGAAGCATTGAAAATACATTTTGGTCTAAAAATCGCAAAAACTTCGACTTTATTCATCATTGTCTTCTCTTCCGTGTCTGTGTGAGAGAGAGTTCAGAACAAAGCAGTTTGTGATATCCGGTTCATGAACGAATCTGAATCCATGAAAGTAAAGCTGGCCAGAGAGAATCCACAATATCACAGTAAAGATCCGTGACAGTGTTTCAGTTGTACTACAGTCGGCCAGTTTGACATGCACTGTGTTAGCATTTTCAGACATTGAGTACCAGGATGTTGATTTATCTTTAGCTGCTTCAAATATTTAATTTAAACAGAAAAATGATTGAACAGAAGAGCGTTCTGTGTGATGATGATGGAAACTGCTGCAGTAAGACCGCATTCACATCGATTGGTGATGAATTAGACATGTTTGTGTGAAGAATCACTTCTGCAGATGACTGTGATTGTTGACCAGCTGCTGACCGGATCTCAGGCGTGTTTCTGCGCTCGTTTGCTGTCTCAGCTCGGCTCATTGAGCGGCGTGTCACGTTCTCGTCTGCGGGGGTCATTCGCTCCTCACGCCGGACCCCTCGGGCCCCACAGATGCAGCTGGACCTTCTCTCCAGCTGCTGATGTCCAGATGACTTCCTGTTTCCTGAGAGAGAGCCGTGTCTGTTCACCCACACAGAGCTGCGCGCCTGTGCTCAGGGTCAAAGGTCACGTTAAAAAGAGCCCAACACTTGAGAACAATGAGAACTTGATCCTGTGATTGTCATTACAACAAACATCACATACAGCAGCAGCAGCAGAAAACAATTCTTCACTTGATCTTCTTCATCATGTCTGAAATGTGAATTCGCTGGTGGTTTGCTGATTTTCACACGGTGTGGAGAATTACATTAATTATCAAAATCATTTATTATCTAACCACAAACAAGCACAGTACCGAATCATCTTCATCTACTGATTCAAATACAATAAACCTCTGTCTGTCGGATGATCTGATTGTTTGTTTGCATCTTTATACATTTTTTTAATTAATATTTTGTATTTGATTTAATGACATTCACACTGTATTTAGAGTCTATGTACTTTTACAGAATGCTTGATTTGTACTAACTAACTCATCATTTCATTCCTTCACCTACAGTCATGGCCAAAAGTATTGGCACCCTTGGTAAATATGATGAAGAAGGCTGTGAAAATGAATCTGCATTGTTAATCCTTTTGATATTTTATAAATATGTATATATATATATATATATATATATATATATATATATATATATATATATATATATATATATATATATCACAAAAATCTAATCTTTCATTGGATAATAAGAATTTAAAATGGGGGGGGAAACATCATGAAGTAAATGTTTTTCTGTAATACACATTGGCCACAATTAATGGCACTGGTTTTAATTAAGGGTTTTATTCAATGCTTTTTTAAACCTCCATTTGCCATATTAAAACAGCTCTGAGTTTTCTCCTGTAATGCCTGATGAGGTTAGAGAACACAGAGACAATTCCTTCATCCCGAATCGCTCCAGATCCTTCAGATTCCCAGCTTCTCCTCTTCAGTTCTCTCCTCTCTCTTTCTGTAGTGTCAGGTCAGAGGACTGGATGGCTGTAGCAGAAGCTTGTTTTTGTGCCCAGTGACCCATTTTTGTTGTTTTTGAGGTTTGTGTTTGAATTATTGTATGACTGGAAGATCTAAACATGGCCCATTATAAGATTTCAAGACTCAGTCACTTACTGATTTTTTAACTGACAGTCACCACTGATGAGCTACTACTAAATATTGTAGAAACTTAATTTTCTGTAAAGCTGCTTTTTTTTTTTTTGTATCGTGAAAAGCACTAAACAAATATACTTGATATTAATTAAATCTGGAATCTGAGGGTGCATTCAAATCTAAATATTGAGAAAATCATCTTTAAAGTTGTTCAAATGAAGTTCTTAGCAATGCATATTACTAATCAAACATTAAGTTCTGATATATTTACAGTAGGAGATTTACTAAATATCTTCATGAACATGATCTTTACTTCATATACTAATGATTTTTGTCATAAAAGAGAAATGTATAATAGTGACTCATACAGTGTATTGTTGTGTATTTCTACAAATATCCGTCTGAGACACTGATGACTCTTCTGTGCTGCAGGACACTGGAGCTTACAATATTAATGCATTCTCTCATATTGCCACCAACCAAATGAAAAATATTATTGAGGAAATATTCATCACATCAGAAAAACATCCTGAGACTCAGTGTGGTGCTGACATCAGACACACACACACACACACATTCTCTCTCTCTCTCTCTCTCTCTCTCTCTCTCTCTCTCTCTCTCTCACACACACACACACACACACACACACATTCTCTCTCTCTCTCTCTCTCTCTCACACACACACACTCTGTCTCTCTCTCTCTCTCTCTCTCTCTCTCTCTCTCACACACACACACACACACACACACACACTCACACACACACACACTTAAGAGGTCAGACTCCACACTATCTCTCTGACTCTGATTTCCAGAATCACTGTCTTCTCTTCCCTTCGTCTTCCTTCACTCATCTCACTTGTTCTTTTGTCTCCAGCTCATTGTCCCACACTCTCTCCTTCACTGAAACATCACATACGGAGGGTTTTTAAAAACTCTCATTCACTCGTATCACCTGTTAACTTCACTAATTAAGCCGAAAACGTTCATTAATCCATTAATTACTCCATAATTGTGTTTAATTTCCCAGCAGCAGCAGCTGAAAGAGAAACGAAGCGCTGTAAAACACGAGCTCTGAAGTAATGAAGCAGATGTCAGTAAAGACGACTGAACTGTTCAACATCACATCTGTTTCTGAATCACATCAACAACCGCAAACAGGGATCGTTGTGTTAGTTTAGTCTCGTATCCATCATCATGAACGTGTTTGTGTTCACTGATTTACTGTGAAATGAGTAAAACACTGACTGAATATAAAACAGTGAACGAGGATGACGTCTTTCAGATCCAGATTGCTCTGGGAAGTTTCTCCTCAGATGTGTGTCTTTGAATGTAATTGTCTGTCACTTTGTGTTATCATGAATTCATCCTGAAGGACGAGTTTATATTCTAATGAGGTTTATTAATATTCCACTGAAACGCATCACTACACTCAAGGTTATCTGCAACACAGAACAAAACAATGAAAAATGACTCATAAAACTCTGATTAAAACCACAAATGAATCTGATGACAGAATCCGATTCATGTTTTAAAACACATCACAAAAACATCTATAAAATGTCTGTTTTCTGCTCACTGTTAATTAATTTTGGAAGTAAAATTATGCACATGTATTATATATTTCAGTTGTATCTCTCAGATGAAATGGAGAGGATGTTTGCTGAAAACTGCAGTATTGTGAAGCTTCATTCATTAATTAAACTGTTTTCGCCTGCTTACGCTCAGAGTCTTCACTTGTCACACAGTTTCTGAAAGTTGGCTCTCAAACAGCAGAAGCACACACCAAATCTACAAAACCACGCACTAATTATCAGCCTTTGACCTTGCCACAACACACACTTCTCTATAACACACAAATCTAACAAGAATTAATATTATGGCAAAGGTGTTTCAATATTGTCAGTCCTAAAACTTCCCTCAGAGACAAACACGATTCATCATCCGTCAGCTGCACAGACTCTTCACAGCTGAGGAAACATCACACACATCTCAGCATCAACATTTCAGTGTGAATGTGTCAAACTAACATGATACGAGTCCGTGTCTGTGTCCATGTAAGCGTCTGGAGCCATCGAGACACATTCATTTTTCATCACAGATCTGGTTTACATGAAAGAGTTAGCTGTAAATCACCTGATGATGCTGATCATCTGTTGTCACACACACACACACACACTCAGAGTCACACAAGTAAACACACATAAGCACTGGATAAAGGCCAGAAAATCAGCATTTCTATTTATACAGTAGATGACGGTTCTTGGAAAGTGCAGAAATGCTGTTTAGCTGTTTGGTTTGTGCTGAGGTTATGATTCATATTTGACATGTTTACAGAGGAAAGAGCCACGAGGAGTTATGATCAAATCTGATGCCTCTATTCTGTGTTTGTGTCCATTCAGACAGGTGTCCAGCGCTGAACCAACCTCACCTGACCTGTGACCTCAGACGCTCATCAGCTCTGGACGAACACTCGCTCACACACTGAACTCTAATAATTCAGAGACCATCAGTACTTCTGCTCCATGTGATGTCTTCTGAAATACTCAAATAGATCAGCTTGTGTAAGCGTTGGAGCCAGATAACAAGGTTCTCTCAGTGTTATACTGCATGAACAACCATTCTTCTAGTGGCATCTGCTCTTTTATAATGTTCTCAAAACGTTAGCATCAAAACATTATACATCGTTCTTGTAGTTTGATTTCTGAAATATTTGATTTAGATGTTCATTTAATGTTTTCTAAAACTGTACTACTATTACTTTCAGAACATTCAGAGAACATTCAAAAGTAAGGTTCTAGTAATGTTTGAAAAAATATTAAATGAATTCTCCTTTTTATAAAATGGAATGTTTTTAAAACTAGGGGCCAGATTTACAGGACAAATTAACATTAGAGCGCAATTCCATAAAAGTGAAATTCTGCTTGTGATTATGACCAGCGAAATCTACCAAGAGCTGTACACCTGCTTTAAGACAGTGTAAGTTGTGATTACAGATCGAAAGGAAAACACCTACAAATGCATGTTCAATAAGGTGAGTGGCACAAATAAAAGTCCATGCCTTTTCAGAGCTAATCTCCCACTTTAGTAAATGGTTTGCGCTGGTGCAAACAGAGTCAATCTGAATGTTTACCTTAGAGAACATTCAATAATATTGTTTTCAGAACTTGAAGACAACGTTAGTAAATCATATTTTTGTTAGCTGGGAAAACACTATAATCCTAATAATGAAGATGATGAAGATGATGATGACTCAAAAGTCTTCTGTAGGAGTGTCATGGGTTTCAGTCTCGAGGGATCAGTACACGTCGCGGTGTTGTACGTCTGTCCATTCATCAGCTGTTAGAGAAGAAGAGAAACATTAGAGATACGTGGAGTCTGTGCAGGTCACGTGTGTCTCCGGGAATATCTGTGTGTGTGTGAGTCTGTATTACTGTCACATAACAGAAAGATCACAATAATGGCTCACGACAGGGAGAAGCTTCTGGCTGGAATGCTTTATGAACTCCCTGAATAATTTTCCCTCACTGAAGATTTGTTCATCTCCGTTACAGGCTTTCTGGGCTGTTTCCTCTCGGCCCTCTTTGAAGGGCAAATGAATCTCAGAAAAACACAGAGCGTGTTATGAAATACAGAAGAGAAGAAAACTGAATCCAACATTAAGTCACGAGCTGAAGGGCTTTCATATAATATAATCAAATACGTGATTTATGAGTTTGAGGATTCACTCATAAACTGATCCATTACAGAACTGAACAAAGATCCTGTCTGAGTTTGTTCCAGACACAGTGTGACTGGCTCTTTCTGCAGGTGACACTCTTACACCGGTGTATTCCTCTTTATGAGTGAGTCTTTGAATCAATTCGCTGAAAAACACTGATTCATTCAGGGACAGATCAAGTGACTGTTTCGTCCAGACGGATCTGCCGGTTTTGGAGCGTGAAACCGCCATTTTCTGTCACCAGGTCCCAGAGAGGATAATCTGAACACAACACCCGTGTGTTTTCTGTGAACAGCCAATCCCTATATTTTGTGAAACGATGATGTCATCAACACCGCTGCATCACGTCACAGCATCAGCAACACAAACAAACACTGAATGATTGGTTTAATATTAACTAACATTGACACAGATTAATAAATGTATTGTTCCATTTATGTTTGTATACCATCTTCTTCTCCACTTTTTACTGTATGTCTGGGGCAGGATTACAGCACCACATGCTGGTCTGGCATGAATACTGCATGATTTAATGTCGGTTTCATGGTTTTGTGTGTACGCAGATATTTCTTAAGATGAGGGAGAAAAAAACATTGGCTAGAGAAAGCTCTGGCTTCGTGTGAATGAGCAGGTGATTGAATCATTTAATCAGCATCATTATGGTCAGAACACACCTGTGGTTTTCTGTAATAACATTCAGTGAGAATAACTGGGAACAGACTCCGTGAGGATTTGATTAGGAGTCTCTTAGAATAACATCACCGAATTATAAGAGCAGGAACATGAATGATTTCTTGTCGACTGTGATGTCGGTGTCATTCTCTGATCCGATAAAATCTGCCCTCATCTAAAGCCCATATTAACGCAGTAACTGTGTCAGTCTGCAGTGATTTGAGTTGTTTTACGTCTTCAGGGATCCAGAGACACAGCTGTTATTTCATTCCTTGGTTTTCAGCAG
This sequence comes from Carassius gibelio, assembly GCF_023724105.1. Classification (NCBI taxonomy): domain Eukaryota; kingdom Metazoa; phylum Chordata; class Actinopteri; order Cypriniformes; family Cyprinidae; genus Carassius; species Carassius gibelio. Next base: position 764,958 of record NC_068419.1, on the reverse strand, counting down.
ATTTCAGCAAACGGACCCCAGTGAGACGCTTCTCTTGTTTCTCAGTAAACACACTACACAAGTGTTTCTGTGAAGCCATCAGAACTCCAGCCAAGAGAAGAAGAACCGGAGCCAAAGCCTGATCGAGGGTCAGATCAATCTCTGACATCAGCTCTGGCATCTTCATTCACCTCTGACCTGTGACCTCCGACCTCCACTGAAAACAACACTTAGAAAAATGCCTCAAGTCCCACAGGCAAGTCAAACTGATCATTAATTACACACGATATAGGTGAAGTTTGTGCTGATATAAAGGATCAGATGAAGGCCGCTGTGGTGTTAAAGCTGTGACACCGTCTCAGTCTCGATCGAGGACGCAGCAGTAATGCAGTGATGGACGCTTATAATTAGAGCCAGTGGATTTCAGCCCAGACGTTATGTGTCAGTATGAGTGAAGAAGCACATCTGCTGCGATTCAGAGGAGCGACGCTAATGAAATCGAGAAATAAACTCAATTAACAATCCAAGACTGTAATGTCGTAAGATCATCATGATTATGACTGACAGCTGACTGTCTTATTACAGTTTTCGCCTATTTCTTGAACACTTTTAGCAAAACTTTGGCTCATTGTGTCAAAACTTTACACACAAGACACAACACTGTGAAATAAACCATTTACATCTATGTCAGATTGAAACTCTGCATATAAACCTAACAATCCTTGGTCAATGTGTCTGGGTGATGACAAAATGAGACACACTTGCATCACGTGAATACACTTTCAGATTAGCAGCAACATACTAGTGTACTTTATATAAAACACTGCAGTCTGCAAGTTATTCAGTTCATCAGTTAGCGTTATGTGAAGCTGAATGCAACACTGTTTTTCTTTTTTCCAACAAAGAACTTCCAACTTCTTTTTATAACAGTCTGCAAACGTCTGGGACTGAGGAGACACGTGTCTCAAGTTTAGGAACAGGAATGTGTCCCATTCTTGTCTAATACAGGCTTCTAGTTGCTCAGCTGTCTTAGGTCTTCTTTGTCTCATCTTCCTCTTTATGATGCACCAAATGTTTTCTACGGGTGAAAGATCTGGACTGGCTGGTCATTTCAGGACCCGGATCCTTCTTCTGCACAGCCATGATGTTGTAATTGATGCAGTGTGTGATCTGGCATTGTCATGCTGGAAAATGCAAGGTGTTCCCTGAAAGAACATTTTTGGAATCAGGTTTGTACATAAATAGTGTAATGTAAATGTAAAGGACTGCAACACTTACCTGTACATAGTGTTGTTGAAGTCCTTTGACCCTGATATAGTTCCTCTCTAATGGGACCTTCTACAATTGATGTGTTTTCTCAATGGTACCCATGAGATTTCATTTATGAACAAAGTTCCTCATGTATGAATTAGTGTGTAGTGCGTATGAGCAAGTGTGATGGAGAAATGCAACTGAAGTGCAAAGCAGCGCTTTTGTTTAAGGGTTAGTTACAAAAGCTTCAGGTTTTCTTACTTTAGTCTAAGCATGTGTCTATAATGTTCAAGCAATAGATAAAAACTGTAATAATGTTTGTGATTGTTTCTCAGCAGGTTCTGAGAAAAGGAGAGGACAGTTTCTGACATTAGCTTCTTCTTCTCACATCAGCATAACAATATCAGTTGACGTCAGATGGGAACAAAGGCGCTGATTGAATTTGAGCGTCTGTTTGGCATTTAATCACTTCTTTTGCTTTGTGATTCTGTCAGAAGCGTCTGGAGACACATTCATCATGAGAGAGGAGTGTGTGTGGATGTGAACGCTGGTAATGTTCTGCTTTCTCAGTTTGTTCAGAGCCAGATCATGAAATAAGACGAATTTATGAGATCCCAGAGGAGATCTGAGAACATGTTTTGGGAAAAGATGGGAAACTGCCAGAGGTCAAGACAGGGAGAGGAATGACAGAAATCAAGGTTACAAACAAACTCTAGAGATCAAATGATTCACTCAGAGAGATTCATGTTCAGATGTGATCTTCAAAATAGCACAAAAATCATCACAGAATGGAAGATTTGACCTAATTAAAGCAAAAGTCTGCAGAGATGACAGTGAAAACACTTTTGATCTTAAACACAAGACTCATAATCAATAAGACACTTTCATCCTTCTGTGTATTTATAATAATGTGTGTGTGTGTGTGTCAGTGTGTGTGTGTCTTGTGCTGTTCATTCTTCATGTTTCTTCAGCTCAGTAAGATCAGGCGAGTGATTTTTGGGTTGTTCTGGGTGTTGAGACTCCTCTCACATAACTAGTTTAGTTCAGTCATGACTAGTTAACCAGACACCTGGCGTTAGTTCTGTCAGATCACCTGGATGTGTTCTGGTTTAGTCGAGTCAAGTCCATCAGATGTGCTGATAGTAGTCCTAACTGTGAGACGGCAGTGTCTTCATCTCTTTTATCATGAGTTAGATCCGCTGGTCGTTACATGCTAATGATTGTGCTGATGCACACGCTGCTAATTCAGGAAGAGAAGTAGTCAGTCATATTCTGAGCACATTAAATGTTCATCTTGTGTTTCTCATCAGCTCTTCATCATCTCACAGATCATTTATATTCTTCTGCAGGTATAAACTACATCACAACCAGTTTGTGCCGAAATATTCATTAGAAAACATTGTATTTAAATTAGCTCATAAATATTGTTAATGAGGGAGAATACAGAATTCAGGTCAATAATATCATGTCAGGATGAGATATTAAGCAGTTGTTTCTGATTGTCAGCATGAATCTCTTGATGAAATGATGAAGCTCGATCATCTTGAGTCTCAGTCAAACTATTCTCTGTCTGCTGGTTACACAGAACCTCACATTCACACCAGCTGCTAGTTTCTTCTGGTTAGGGTTGGTTAAGCTTCAGCTCATCATGTTCTTCAAGAGAGAGAAAGAGGAATCATCTGAGAGGAGAAATTGTGTTTGTTGTAAACAGTTTCTTGTCTAAAAATAATCTCACATTCCTTCCGCTGTGTTCACTCGTGGAAGCAGATAATGAAATGTTCTCAGGGTTGTTCGGTTCGAGTTCATATCCGTGATCAGGGACAACATGTATTTATTGTGTTTGTCTTTCTGATCTCCTGACAGAATCTAGCGTCCATTAGAGACTGACAACTCTACACTTTTTACTTTTTAGTTTGCATTTAATGTCCCTTTAATGTCATGGTTCTGCTCATCTTCATCCATCCTTTAGTTTCATATGAGAATCTGATCGATGATTCTTTTTCACTGCTACTTGTGTCTCTGTCAGCACGCAGGTGTGATTTATTTCACATTACACTGAGGCATGTCAATTTAAAGTGTAATCTGTTGTAATAAATGGAGCAGTGTAATGATGGAGATGGAGAAGAAGAGATCCAGTGTTCCTCTGGTGGGACGTGACTGACTCCTGCTGGTCAAACTGAACACTGCTCATCTCACATCTTCTGTCTCTTCTCTGATTACTGCTGTCTGTCTGTTTATTGATTCACTTCTGCTAAGTGTGAGTGCTGACAGTGTCATGAGGACACACGAATCATGAATCTGAAAGTCTGATATACAAATATATCAATCACACATTTGTTCAGTTTGCAGTTGAGTTCACACAAAACATCTGATGCTCCTGCTGTCTCTCTGCTCTGAATCCTGCTGATATTGACCTCATTCATTTGTTTATTTTTTGTTTATTTATATGGATCCCATTAGCTGAAAGTCTTCCTGGGGTCCACTCTCAAATGTTACATTACAACAACAACATTTCAATCATCACAGTTGATAAATACACACATATACACATTACATATCTAAAGATACATACACACACAAACACACACTCATACATACATACATACAACCTGGTTTTGATTAATAACAGGATAAATACAATATGATTCATAATTACATTTAAAGGGGGGGTGAAATGCTATTTCATGCATACTGAGTTTTTTACACTGTTAAAGAGTTGGATTCCCATGCTAAACATGGACAAAGTTTCAAAAATTAAGTTGTACGTTTGAAGGAGTATTTTTGTTCCAAAAATACTCCTTCCGGTTTGTCACAAGTTTGGGAAAGTTTTTTTCGAGTATGGGTCTGTGTGACGTTAGATGGAGCGGAATTTCCTTATATGGGTCCTGAGGCACTTCTGCCGGAAGAGCGCGCTCCCGTATAGCAGAGCACTGAGAGCACAACAGACTTCACTGATCAGAGCCAGAGCGGCGCCAAATGTCACAAAAGAAGTGTGTTTTTGGTTGCCAGGGCAAGACAACCCTGCACAGATTACCAAAAGAGAAACAGCATTAAGGGACCAGTGGATGGAGTTTATTTTTACAGAGCATCAACGGAGTTGTGCAAGTGTTTGTGTTTGTTCCCTGTATTTCGAAGATGCTTCTTCACAAGGCCCAGTTTGACAACGGATTTGCATTTCGTTTATATCTTAAGGATGATGCAATCCCAAGGAAAAAGGGTCACGATCGTGTGTTGGAACCGCAGGCGGTGAGTAAAACTGCTTCAAATATCTCTGCCTTCTTGTTAGTGCGTCCCCTCCCAAGCCGGAGACCTGGGTTCGAGCCCCGCTCGGAGCGAGTCGTTGCTGCTGCTGCTCTCGTTCAGTTTCAGCCTCTGGATCTGATTCTGGATCATAAATAAACGGCTGAATCTGACTGTTAGCCATGGATTGTTTTGGATGATGGGTTTTCCCTCACGGTAATGTCACAGCTTCCACATGCTCTCAACACAAAAGCCTACTGGCGCTCGTGATTCTTTAGCTCCGCCCACACGTCACACCTCCAGCCGGTCGTGTTTTTCCGGGAAAAATCGGTACAGACTATCTTTCTCTTATGAATATAATAAAACTAAAGACTTTTTGGAGTTATGAAGGATGCAGTACTACTCTATGGGTACTCAAGATTAACAGGAGATTGAGTGAAAACGAGCATTTCACCCCCCCTTTAATATTACAGCACTGTTACAATCACAACACCATTAATATTACAGCACTGTTACAATCACAACACCATTAATATTACAGCACTGTTACAATCACAACACCATTAATATTACAGCACTGTTACAATCACAACACCATTAATATTACAGCACTGTTACAATCACAACACCATTAATATTACAGCACTGTTACAATCACAACACTGTTACAATCACAACACTGTTACAATCACAACACCATTAATATTACAGCACTGTTACAATCACAACACTGTTACAATCACAACACTGTTACAATCACAACACCATTAATATTACAGCACTGTTACAATCACAACACCATTAATATTACAGCACTGTTACAATCACAACACCATTAATATTACAGCACTGTTACAATCACAACACCATTAATATTACAGCACTGTTACAATCACAACACTGTTACAATCACAACACTGTTACAATCACAACACCATTAATATTACAGCACTGTTACAATCACAACACTGTTTCAATCACAACACTGTTACAATCACAACACCATTAATATTACAGCACTGTTACAATCACAACACTGTTACAATCACAACACCATTACTATTACAGCACTGTTACAATCACAACACCATTAATATTACAGCACTGTTACAATCACAACACTGTTTCAATCACAACACTGTTACAATCACAACACCATTAATATTACAGCACTGTTACAATCACAACACCATTAATATTACAGCACTGTTTCAATCACAACACCATTAATATTACAGCACTGTTTCAATCACAACACCATTAATATTACAGCACTGTTTCAATCACAACACCATTAATATTACAGCACTGTTACAATCACAACACCATTAATATTACAGCACTGTTACAATCACAACACTGTTACAATCACAACACCATTACTATTACAGCACTGTTACAATCACAACACTGTTACAATCACAACACTGTTACAATCACAACACCATTACTATTACAGCACTGTTACAATCACAACACCATTAATATTACAGCACTGTTACAATCACAACACCATTAATATTACAGCACTGTTACAATCACAACACTGTTACAATCACAACACTGTTACAATCACAACACCATTACTATTACAGCACTGTTACAATCACAACACTGTTACAATCACAACACTGTTACAATCACAACACCATTAATATTACAGCACTGTTACAATCACAACACCATTAATATTACAGCACTGTTACAATCACAACACCATTAATATTACAGCACTGTTACAATCACAACACTGTTACAATCACAACACTGTTACAATCACAACACCATTACTATTACAGCACTGTTACAATCACAACACTGTTACAATCACAACACTGTTACAATCACAACACCATTACTATTACAGCACTGTTACAATCACAACACCATTACTATTACAGCACTGTTACAATCACAACACCATTAATATTACAGCACTGTTAGACTGAACAGTCTCCATGTCTAGAGAGCATACGTCGGGCTGAATGACCTAGCAACCAGCCAGAACACCCTAGCAACAACACAGCAACACACCACAGTAGTGCTGCAGAGCAATTAATCACGACTGAACACATCCAAAAAACATTTTTGTTCACATAATATATGTGTGAAATGTGTATATTTATGTATATATTTGATATATTTTTAAAATATATACGTTTTTATGTTAATATATATTTAAAAAATCTTAAATATATACATGCATTTGTGTGTATTTATATATACATAATACATATAAACAGTAAACACACATATGTTTTAAAAACTTCATTTTGGATGCGATTAATGGTTTGACTTCACCACAGCATCTCTGGTATCTGCTTTATCTGTCGCCTTGATGAACTGTGTTCAGCTCTGTCCGGCTGGAGTAAGAGGCTGAAGTGCAGATGAAGATTCCTCCTGTGTGTTTATTCAGAGGAACATCAGGACTGCGCTGATGGTGTAATGGCCTCGTCGTGCATCAGGGGGCGCCACAGAGCTGAGAGAGAGCCAGGGCACTTCAGGCCACCAGGGATCTGAGATTTGGGTCATGAACGACTGAACCTTCAGTATCTCCACTTCTTACATGAATGTACATCAGTCTGCTGTGTCAGAAGAGACTTGGAGCAGAATAAAGTTAAATGTAGTGTTTCTGTCTCTGAACATATGAACTGTTCCTGACGGATGAAGAAGGTTGATGGCAGAAAACATGTATCTGCTTGTTTAAATACTGTAATTGTATAGGACTGTCATTTATTGCTATTCTGTTTTATTTTTAGTTATAGTTTTTTTAACACATCATTAATTGGTTTTAGTTGCCAAGTCTTTTCACTGTTGTGAAACAGTTTCATCATCTTACAGTCTAAACGATTCATTAACTATCATAAATTATGTGGTTGGATTCAATTATGTACCAGAAACATTCATAATGTTTCTGGTACATAATTGAATCCAACTACATTTGATTCATTCAAGATTTTGATGTTCTGGAGTAATGGACGCTGATGAGTACGTGTTTCTGTGAGAAACCTCATGTTCTCACAGATTTAGTTAATGTGTGATCACAGTCTGTATGTAAAATGATCATAGAGAGATACTGACATTTGTAAATTAAAAATGTCCCATGAACTCACAGTTTCAGTTTAAGCTTCTTTATTGGCATGACAGATATTTTTACATTTGTATTGCAGACAAAAATCAGTGTAATGACAAAAGTTATATGCTTACATATTCCTGGCCAGACACGTATTCTGTTCTGATTTCCTCTTGAGAAACAACTGAAACTCAATTCCAGAGCATGTGTTTGAATAAACTGTTGCTGTTAATCATTTTTTTTCAGCATTTGTTGTGATGATGTGTGATGCTTGTGAAGGACATGAACAGCGTGGAGTGGATGTGAATCAGTGACTCGGTTCAAGACTCGTTCATTCCACTCGATCTGCTAGCGACTCTAAAGCTGAACTCAAAAACACAGCAGAGTTACTTCCAGCCCGCTGAACCGGCTGAATGTTTGCAAACATGTGATTATTCATCTCCCTGCTCCATTCTCCCCTTCACTGAGAGTCTTTGTGCTCACTGACTCTGTTAAAGGTTTCAGGATCATCTGACACTGATTCATTTTTGCCAAATGCGTCAAAATTACAAGTTCAAAGAGTCTGAGAGTAACTGAACACAACTGAATTGTTTGTTACAATGAACTTCACTGAATTAGTTATTTGCTGATCTCATCAGTGGAAGATGCAGTCAGAGTCATGTTTATAATATTAAACACGTGGAATGCTGGGTAATATCATCAATGTCCTGTGTTTAATGCAACTTTTATTTGCTTCATTAACATTTACTCTCATCCTATGATGAAGATTACTGTGTTCATTCGTCAATCAAATGAGGTCAAATGTATGCAGGTTTATTTCCCACAGTCCTCTCTGTCAGGGGTCAGAGGTCATGTTTGGGGTCAGCCGTATGTTTCTGTGTGCAGTGAAAGCTATCAGATGCACAGTATGTGGTGTGAAGGGTTGCGTGCAGAGATCTGATCGTGTGTCACTACAGTGAGGGATTGTGGGAGATTAAACCTGCTGATCCTGAAGAGACGGATGGGATTTATACTCAAACAGAATGAGTCCTGCTGAGCATCACACACACACACACACACACACACACACACACACACATAGAGAGAGAGAGAAAAATATTTGTGTCCCTGGACCACAAAACCAGTTTTAAGTTGCAGGGTTATATTTTTAGCAATGGCCAAAAAAACACTGTATGGGTCAAAATTATAGATTTTTCTTTTATGACAAAAATCATTAGGATATTAAGTAAAGATCATGTTCCATTAAGATCATTTGTAAATTTCCTACCATAAATATATGTAAACTTAATTTTTGATGAGTGATATGCATTGCTAAGAACTTATTTTGAGCAACTTTAAAGATGATTTTCTCAATATTTAGATTTTTTTCCTCCCTCAGATTCCAGATTTTCTGTTGTATCTCATGTTTCTATCTCAGACAAATATTATCCTCCAAACAAACCAGACATCAATGGAGAGATTATTTATTCAGCTTTTAGATGATGTATAAATCTCAATTTCGAAAAAACTGACACTTAAGACACATTTGTGGTTTACGGGGACTCTCCATAGGTGTAATGGTTTTTATACTGTACAAACTGTATGTGATATTGTCCTGCACCTAAACCTACCCCTTACAGAAAACTAAACACATTTTTACTTTCTTAAAAAATAAGAGCTTTTTTAATATTAAGCTTTTGTACCCATGGGGACCATGATTCTGTGCGTGTGCAAACACAAACACAGGCGCGAGTCGTTTATGGATATTTTCAAACGCGTCAAGCTGCCATTCGTCTGTGTTTCTTAAAACCAATTAATGTTCGATTGACAATATTCAAATGTGGAAAAACACGCAGATAACAGTAGCTACACAGTTAGAAAGAAGTTTAATTTACAAGTTAAATATCAAATTAATCACATGCTTTATTTTTCAAGAATAACAGGTAAAACGTGATTTATCA
>NC_068419.1:737975-752975 GCF_023724105.1 Carassius gibelio | reverse complement strand
GGTCTTTGAGATCGTTTGTGCAGTGCTTACATAGCTGTCAAGACAAGTTTATAGACATATTCTTTTAAATTAAATAAATCATCACTTCAGTTAAACATTAAATCAATAAATGCATGAAATAAAAAACCTTCTTGCTCAACTAAAAAAAAAAGACACTTTATTTATTTATTTTCTTCAGCATGCTCTTTGACATGTACAATATGTATGTATGATATCTATGATGTGCTCATCTCATGTTGAAGTGTTTCCCATCACCACTAGAGGGTGTGAGAGGTGAGAAATACAGGGAATGCTGGGAAACTTCTGTCAGGAGCCACACAGTGTCTGTGTGATGTTTAATAACTGATGGAGACTTTAGTGTAAGAAATAATGACTGGTTTGGAAAACTCTGAATTATAATTCAGAAATATTGATGTTCAAATAGAAAGGAAAGAAATGGAAGTGATTAGATGTGACATGCAGTATTATATGTGTGGTGATTATTAGTGCTGGTAGGAAACAACAGTAGTGATGAGAGATCATATAGAGACATTGATCAAGAAACAGCGTTGTGTGACTGCAGCTGAAGCTCATTTAACACGCGCTCGATTAGTTATTTATGGAAAACTCTTACATGTATGCATTTAGCAGACCCTGTTATCCAAATTACTCACAATACAGATAACTAGAAACTGAACCACAATCCACTGTTTGAGCTGCAGGACCATTACTGAGAAGAGTTTTAAGATGTGGGATTTATTAAAAAAATAAATAAATACAAATGTGTATTAATGTATTAAAGTGTGAAAACACTTGCAAGGCCACATACTTTCTCGTTAACTCAAGATCGTTATAAAAATGTCTCAGTTTCAGTTAAAAAGCATCTGGTAATTTTCAGGACCATTTGTTTTGTTTAATTTGAATAAAATCGGTATATATAAATAAATGAGTAATATACAGTGAATACAGTCACGGCAAAAGTGTTGGCAGTGACATAAATTTTGTATTTTGGAAAGATTGCTGCTTCAGTATTTGTAGTTTATTTTTCCACATGTTTCTATGGTGTACGAAAAAACGATACACATATCATAAAGTTTTAAAGGCTTTTATTGACAAAAAATATAATGATGAATATTTACAGTGTTTACCCTTGTTCTTCATAAACTCTGTCATGCTGGAGCTGATGGACTGATGGTGATATATTCTTGCCTTATTAGTGTTCACAAACAAATAATGATTTTCTTACTTAGTACTTTTTGTCTTGTTTTCTAATATTAATGTCTAAACATTCTTGAATCAAGATTCATTTACTTGACAAGTAAAATGATTAAGATATTAATAGTTGTTCTTTAAAATAAGCAAAAATATCTGCCAGTGGGGTAAGAAAAATTATCTTAATTCAAAGACTAAACAAGATTATTTTACTTGTCCCTTTGGCAGATATTTGTGCTTGTTTTTAGCAAAATCTAAAACATTTTTTTATCTTTTTTTTTAAAGACAATAAGACAATATCTAAAGTAATTTGACTTGTACGTTAAAATCATCTTGATTCAAGAATTAGTATTTTGTCTTGTTTTTTAGTATAAATATCCAAGTAAGAATATAATTTTTTGCAGTGCAAGTTGTGGGCTTCTGCTTGACCGACCGGTTCTCTGAGGGATTGAGATCGTAATGATCTTTGAGACACTTCTTTATCACTTCAGCTTTGTGACATGGTGCTCCATCATGCTGGGAAATGCACGGATCATAACCAAACTGCTCATGGATCGTTGGAAAAAGTCTCTCATTTGATACCATTCTGTATTCCTGGCAGTGTTTTTGGGCAGAATTATGAGAGAACCACTCCCTTGGTTGAAAAGCAACCTCACACATGGATAGTCTCAGGATGCTTCACTATTGGCACATCACAGGACTCATGGTAGTGTGTGTGTGTGTGTGTGTGTGTGTGTGTGTGCACTTTGGATGGGTTAAATGCAGAGCACTAATTCTGATTATGGGTCACCATGATTGGCTGAATGCAGAATTTCAGTCTGTCCTTGATGTTTTTCTTGGAGAGATGTGGCTTCTTTGCTGCCCTTCTTGACACCAGGCCGTTGTCCAAAGGTCTTGGCCTCACTGTGTGTTCAGATGCTCTCACAACCTGCTGTCATTCCTGTTCTGTAGCTGGGTCAGGGTTAGGTGGCGGTACGCTCAAGAGCTATATTTGGCAGTGGCGGGACTGAGTACCGGTGTGTACCGGCCCACTTAAACACTGCCTGTAGGTAACGATGTTTCTGGGAAAACACTGACTGAACTTATTATGTCTCACGAAACTCAGGGCACATATTTAATATCGTGTTTAAGGCTTCTACAAATGAAATCTGAAAATCTTTAATGCATTCACTTGTGTGTGTGAAAACTTAAACTCGGCATGATCCCAAATCCTTCTCGTCTCATTAAAACTCAAGCCACATACGCTCTCAGTCTGTCTGAGACAGCGTTAGCCAGTCTTTGATGGATCTCAGTCTCTTTCTGTCCATCATCTCACACACAGACCTACAGCATCACATTTGATTTGCTGTAGCTGTGTTCATCAGGCACTAGTGTTTCGTGAAAGACGCTCTTTGGCCTGAATGTAGAAAGTTTTTCAGGATGAACTCTGACTGAGAGGAAACGGCTTGAGCAAGACGCGTCTAAACGCTCATCCTGCACGAACCAGGAGCTTGAAGAAGGAAGGAGATCGGATCAGCCACAGGAAGCGGAGACGTCACTCGCACGTCAGCGCAGGCCTCTGCTCCGCTTTCATGTGTGTGTTTGAAGAACAAGAAGAGTCTCCAGGATGTGTGTAAAATCTGTGGAGAGAAACCGCGGCACGTCTGTGTCCACGTGATAGCAAAACAAACAAAACACCTCAGATTACCAGGGCAACTCAAAATAACCGTACAGTATCATTATATGACATATTATTATTTTCAGAAAACCAAAGAGTTCTGGAAAGTTATATGTGTTATTTATAGAAGTATATGCTAAGTAGTTTTTAAGTTAAAAAATAATTGCCATACTACACTTTTAATAATAATATTAGATTTTTAATCCATGATTTAATGTTGAGTTTAATTTTTAATTACATGTTTAAATAGTTTTTATTTTTTTCACAGTATTAAATTGTAAGGGGGTGAAAACAATTCATCATTCAGACTCGTAAGCTACAGGGAATGATATAGTCCTATTTCTATTTCAGGTAAAAGGAAGTCAGATTTTATAGCACTTTTCACAATACACAGACATATAACATTGGGCAGTTTAATAGCTGGGCGATGTGCTGCTAAAAATGATCCAATGTTTTAGATTTAGCTATTTTGGATAATGATATTTTGAATAATATGTATTTAAATGTATATTCCTCATATTTACATTAGAATTGTGAATAAGCACAAATTGATTATGATAATACGATAAATTACTGTAGTTTGGTAAGACATTGGACAAACACGCAGTTGTGTCTTTAAAGCACAACCGCAGAGATGACAGTAATCAAATAAGGCAATAATAACAAATAGCCCTGAGCATCAGCGTGAACTGGGGTTTTATGAGTTAATAATGGGAATAAAACCTTTGCAATGCTGAAGCAACACATCTTTGTATATATTTAGAATATTTTTGTTTATTAAAACTGCTGTTATTAAGTCTGATCTACAGCAAATATGATTAATGTGCTTAAGCACGTACTTAAGCAATAAATGTTTATTTTTATTCCTACTTTAATATGTAGGCTATTTATGCACAGATTAAATTACTGGTTTTGTGTCTGGATCCTCAAACCATCAATCACTGAACAATAGAACTATATAATTTAATGAATATCCCTTTTAGATTTTTAGTGGTTATTATAGTCATTGCTTGGCCTAATAAATAAAAATGTATTAATCACAGTGAAGGTCTCTTTTACTCACCTTCTTATATTGCAGAGATTTACAGCTCCAAGCTTATATGGCTACAACGGGTGCTAATAACTGAAACTAATTTCATGATGTACATACACAGCAGGGCTGCACGATAAATTGCATGCAATATTTAATGCACATCTTGTCAGTAAAGCTGGTTCTATAATCAGCGGTAAATCTCCATCGTTAAATACTCCACAGATCATTTATTATATAATTTTGAGTTTGAGTGGAAACAAAAATACACTGTTTTTCATGTCTGTGTCTTTAAATGCAAATGAGCTTCTGCTCTCCACCCCATTTTCCAGCATAGAGCTGCCTCATTACATCTCATACCTGCTAAAAACATCTGTTTAGGTTCTGATTATTATGTTTCTCTTGCTGAAATCATGCGTTTTAAAACATACACGGTTTTCTGAGTGCTCACATGCAAAGCACTCTGACAGAAAACGGCTGTCACAGCATGTGAGTACTAAATTAAGTTTTCATTCACACACGTTTATGTTAAAAACACATGAGTTATAAAAATGGGGCAGATGTAACCTAATGGTGAGAGAGTCGGACTAGTTATAAGAAGCTCACTGGTTTGAGTCTCGGTGCTGGCAGGAGTCGTAGGTGTGAGTGTGTGAGGGAGTGAATGAACAGTGCTCTCACGACTGAAGAGCCCTTGAGCGAGACACTGAACCCCCCGGTGCTCCCCGGACACTGGATCTCACTGCTGCGTGTGTGTGTGTGTGTGTGTGTGTGTGCGTGTGTGTGTGTGTGTGTGTGTGTTTTTCAAAACAGTCCGTTGTGTCTGTGAAGGTAAACTGCTGGTAAATAAATTGCATGTTTATTTTAGATCTGTGTGGCAGCAGCAATATACAGTAAATAAATCAATAAATAATCCACTATAAATCCACTGCTCTGGGGCTGGGACTCTAAACAGTGTTCTGTAGAGAACAGTAGAATGTTTTGCTCAGACTTTCACCATGGCATTAGAACTGTACACTGCTGTCGCTTGCGAAATCAAAATGACCCGCTGTTGGTGGAAATTAACCTTGACCAAAACAACGTTACTAGATTTATCTTCTTCATGTTTTCTTGGTTGGTAGATGCACTGGGTACCTGATTATAGCACTTTAAACCTGAAAATGTCAGATTTTTATGATATGTCACCTTTAAACAATGCAAGCCATGCATACAGCACCAGACATAACAGATTTTCTGGTTAGCAAAACAAGTACTTGAATGTAATTCCTTAGCTTATTACCAGCACTGTGGCATCCAACAACAGCACAGCGTAACCCTGACAAAATGTTTATTTTTAGTTATATTAAAAAAGTTTCAATTAAGTTAAGTCAATCTTTTTTACCGTGTTTTAACATGGATTTCTACGGAGACAGGCTGTAGATGTCAGGCAAGATAGCAGATAGCAATGGAGGCACATGATATCTGCATTCTGACTGGTCAGATCACCTGTCAATCAAGCTCTTTATGAACAGTCAATTGTGTCTTGTTTGTAAACGAATCCACAGTAAAATGAAGAGAACAAAGGAACGAGTTCTTTCTGACGCAGTCTGGAACTTCATTACAAATAAAGTTCATCCAGTCTTTCCTAATGTTGGTATCAGAAGGAAGGCAATGCAAACACTGTTTAATGCAGCCTAAAAATCCTTTAACGGATTTGGATATTAAAAGCATATTAGTGTGTTATGTGTGAGCCAGGTTAAAGAGATGGGTCTTTAATCTAGATTTAAACTGCAAGAGTGTGTCTGCCTCCCGAACAATGTTAGGTAGGTTATTCCAGAGTTTAGGCGCCAAATAGGAAAAGGATCTGCCGCCCGCAGTTGATTTTGATATTCTAGGTATTATCAAATTGCCTGAGTTTTGAGAACGTAGCGGACGTAGAGGAGTATAATGTAAAAGGAGCTCATTCAAATACTGAGGTGCTAAACCATTCAGGGCTTTATAAGTAATAAGCAATATTTTAAAATCTATACGATGTTTGATAGGGAGCCAGTGCAGTGTTGTAGTTTTCCGAGCATCTTTATCATTTGGTTTCTGTGCCTATCCAGAAAACACTACATATGCAAATTGGTGGGTGGGGACTAACAGACAGTAATGTATAATCGGTGGGCGTGGCTAAACAGGCAGTAATGAAAGTAAAGGTGATGTGACAGCCAAGTATGGTGACCCATACTCAGAATTCATGCTCTGAATTTAACCCATCCAAACTACACACACACACACACACACACACACACACACACACACACACACACAGAGAGCAGAAGCAGGTGTTGATCTTCTTCTGTGGAGGCGGTGTTTATCCACACTATAACATCGTAGAGTAGTACATTCCACAAGCTGTCGTTTGGCCAACTGCCTTCAATATAAGCTGTTTTCACACTTACAAAAATGATATTTTTATATTACAGTGACCTCTTATATGATCAAGGGACTTTTGGTCTCTTAGTTTATGACCCCTTAAATAATGAATAGTATGAATATCAATAGTTCTGAATGCAAGAGAAATGAAGAGATCCTGAAGAATACGGAGATCGGCTGCTTGCGTCTCTGCAGTACAGGGAAGTTCAAGCGCCTGTTCAGTGAGTGTTTGCTCACGAAGGTAATGGAGTGGAAGTCTTTGTTGGCCCAACATCATGGTTGGAGCCTGTCAGATGCAATTGTCTTCAGCCGTGGGCAGTCGGCCGTTCAGATTCACAGTCCACTGAAGCACAGAAACTGCAGTGTGAATTCATCATCTCTTCAAATACAGATCATCTCAGTCACACCAAATCGAGTGATATTTGACCACAAACACACTGTCTCCAACCTGCTCTAAACCTGCTGACTGTTTAGTTGGTCATTTACAGGACTCTATCATGTTTTTAGTATTTTAATATGCCAGTAATCGTCGGTTCTGGTTGTATATATGTTTTCACACTCTTGTTTGTCTTCAGAGCTTCACTGTCAACTGAATTATCTTCCTTCTGAAGATCATCCTGCAAATGTCCACGTGACGCTTTGAACTCAATCTCAGGCCCATCACTAGCTTCATGTGAGTGTTAATGAGATCAGTTAATGAGTTAAGAAAGCATCGACCCACAGACACGGAGGAGATTATTAGAAGCATCACAAGCTTCAGTAGTGTCTCTAGAAAAGCTTTAAGTTTGGAGATCTGTTACGATCTGAGCATCCGACACAAAACAATCACATTGATTTTAAAAGTGTTTCTGGATAAATTCAATTAATCATTACAAAGCAATTTTACAGAAAATTATGTTTCTACAATATTTAGTAGTAGCTTATAAGTGGTGACTGTCAGTTTGTGTGCGTTTGACAGGATTTTTCAGAAAAGTTTATACAAGACGTAGTCAGCCAGACGATGAACATTATTAACAGCAGTTATTATATGATGCAGTCACACTTAGAGAGAGAGAGAGAGTGTGTGTGTGTGTATGTGAGAGAGAGAGACAGAGAGAGAGAGTGTGTGTGTGTGTGTGTGTGTGAGAGAGAGAGAGAAAGAGAGAGAGTGTGTCTTTGCGTGTGATAGAGCTAGAGAGAGAGAGAGAGTGCGTGTGTGATAGAGAGAGAGAGAGAGTGTGTGTGTGTGTGTGTGTATGTGAGAGAGAGAGACAGAGAGAGAGTGTGTGTGTGTGTGTGTGTGTGTGTGTGTGTGAGAGAGAGAGAAAGAGAGAGAGTGTGTCTTTGCGTGTGATAGAGCTAGAGAGAGAGAGAGAGTGCGTGTGTGATAGAGAGAGAGAGTGTGTGTGTGTGTGTGTGTGTGTGTGTGCATAGTGTTAGGGTTTGACATGTACTTTAGTGGCTAATGAATACAGTGTTTCAGCACTGTGTTGCGTGACTCTGCTGTTTGGCAGCGATCCTAAAGCCTCAGGCCACGTTTGAGGAAGATCATCTGAAGTATTGAACAGACCCTCAGTGTCGTGCTGTGATTGGCTGCTTGTCGTGACGTCACAGGATCTGCTGGTGTGTGAATCTGTCCAACACACACGTCACACACACAGTATATTTCACTGTATCTTTTAAGAAACAAGTCAGTGTTTATCCTTCATCATTCTGTGAGGTTATTCAGTCAGACTGTTTGTGTCTGAATTTACAGCCAAGTTTTGGATTTAAAGTTTCTTTTGGAGGAAGTTTATAGGCGAAGTGGGCGTGTCAATCACACCTGCTGTTCTGATTAGTTGCAGGGCCGATGATGTCACATACAGAGGTTTAATATAACATATTTATTGTGCAGTCCTGCCTCTCGGGTCATTTGCAGTGATTGGAATGCTATGCTTAGTCATTAATGCTCTAGTTAGTGTGATAAACTGCTAAATGCACAAGTGTATTACGGTGTATCATATCAATTCATGTTCATTTCATTTAATGTTTGTTGAGAATCTTTTCTTTTAAAAATATTGACCCATGACCTTTGATGACTGGCTGATTTTGCTAGATTTAACTAACTTCTGGAGACAAAGTATAGTTATGTAAACACACACACACGGACTCAGGGTATCAGGTTCAGGGTTGTTTGCATTCAGCAGTTGTTTTGATGTATTATTTTCACTTTGCGTGCGGACAGCAAAATTTTCTCTTCTAATGATGCAAGTGTTTGTTTGCATCATATGCCACACACACACACACACACACACTGAAGAGCTGAACAGCTGCTGCTGGATAGAGGATGTTTCAGATTCTTTTCAAACACTTTTCATGCCGTGACTAAAACAATGTGCACCAGCATGAGTAATTTCCCAAACAGATCTCTGTGCGTGTGTTTGGGATGTGAAAGGAATAGAAAGGGGAGAAATTATTTCCCATGATTCGAGTAGTCATTTTTCTTTATTTTCCAGAAATGCAGCAGGTTTAGGGTTCATGTCTAGTCGGTAGACCTTCAGAGGTGTGTGATGGTGTTTGTGAGTGTAGGACAGTGAAACACTAGCAGCAGCAGCTGAAAAGACTAGGAATATTGGGCTGTTACAGGATCAGCTGACGCTGGAGCATCTCTCTCTCGCGTGCGAAGCTGTGACGATGTGAATGAGGCTTCAAACGGCTGTGTTTATGTCCTAATGGGGCTGATTGGACTCGCACGAGCCTCGGGCCTGGCGCTGATGTTGTTATGAGCTGCTGGAACTGAAAAGCTCATGCTAACACACTGTAAAATATGGAGCGTGTGACTGTAATACTGCATACACAAACACTCGTCTAATCAACCCAGGACTCCTCTATATGTTCCTCTGTCATCTGAGAAACATCCAACTCCTCCATCACAGCAGAGGAACAAGAACAAATCAACATCAGTGATGCTCCAACAACACATGCAGAAAAACTGTGTTTGAGCAATAGAAAATATCAGCAAAAAACTGTAGTAATCAATCCGTTATGTTAAACAAATGTGAGTGTGTTTGTGTGTGTGTACCTGTCTGTCTGTTTGCTGTCTGTCTGTCTGTCTGTCTGACTGTCTGTCTGTCTGTCTGTCTGTCTGACTGTCTGTTTGCTGTCTGTCTGTCTGTCTGTCTGTCTGTCTGTCTGTCTGTCTGACTGTCTGTCTGTCTCTCTGTCTGTCTGTCTGTCTGACTGTCTGTCTGTCTGTCTGACTGTCTGTTTGCTGTTTGACTGTCTGTTTGCTATCTGTCTGTCTGTCTGTCTGTCTGACTGTCTGTCTGTTTGCTGTCTGTCTGTCTGTCTGTCTGTTTGCTGTCTGTCTGTCTGTCTGTCTGTCTGTCTGTTTGCTGTCTGTCTGTCTGTCTGTCTGTCTGTCTTGTCTGTATGCTGTCTGTCTGTCTGTCTGTCTGTCTGTCTGTCTGCCTGACTGTTTGCTGTCTGTCTGTCTGTCTGTCTTGTCTGTATGCTGTCTGTCTGTCTGTCTGTCTGTCTGTCTGTCTGTCTGCCTGACTGTTTGCTGTCTGTCTGTCTGTCTGTCTTGTCTGTTTGCTGTCTGTCTGTCTGTCTGTCTGTTTGCTGTCTGTCTGTCTGTCTGACTGTCTGTCTGTGTGTTTGCTGTCTGTCTGTCTGTCTGTCTGTCTGTCTGTCTGTCTGTCTGACTGTCTGTCTGTTTGCTGTCTGTCTGTCTGTCTGTCTGTTTGCTGTCTGTCTGTCTGTCTGTCTGTCTGTCTTGTCTGTATGCTGTCTGTCTGTCTGTCTGACTGTCTGTCTGTCTGTTTGCTGTCTGTCTGTCTGTCTGTCTGTCTGTCTGTCTGTCTGCTGTCTGTCTGTCTGTCTGTCTGTCTTGTCTGTATGCTGTCTGTCTGTCTGTCTGACTGTCTGTCTGTCTGTCTGTTTGCTGTCTGTCTGTCTGTCTGTCTGTCTGTCTGTTTGCTGTCTGTCTGTCTGTCTTGTCTGTATGCTGTCTGTCTGTCTTGTCCCTTTGCTGTCTGACTGTTAGTAAATCTGACTGACAAAATAAATGGATTCAAATATGTACAGATCATTAATGCAATGAAAATATTGGATGAGAACAAGGTTTTAACTGAATTTGTCTGAATAATGTCCCCATTGTCCACTGTAGAGCTGTTTTACTGCATTTCAAAACTGATAAATCATTCTTGGTTGTTGTCCTGTTAATTTCTGTATTGTCTAAAGAGGTGTAGAAATGCCTGTGATATTGATTGAATGTGGTTGAAGTCCAGTGAGGCACTATACATTGAGCTGTGAGCAAGAATTAGTGTTGTGCTGTCTCTTTAAGAGCTCTAGCGTGTAGCAGCGCTGGTGGGGGGGATTGCGTGACTGAGGCAGACGAAGAGCTGACCTCAGAGAAATGCTTATGAAAACGATCTGCTCAACGGCACACGAGACCAGCAATGCAGAAATGAGCAGGGGACTTCCTTTCCACACACACACACTATCTCTCTCTCTCTATCCCTCTTTTCACACACACACACACACACACACTCTCTCTTGGTTTGAGTGTGTGTGAGTGACAGTGTGTGTGTGTGTAGTTGTGAGGTTCAGGCTTCAGGTGATGATTCACTTTGAATCTAGTGATGTGCACAGGTTTGTGTTATGGTTTAGGGGTTAGAGGTGTGTGTGTGTGTGTGTGTGTGTGTGTGTGTATGTGACATCATCAGATAAGACTGAATGAACGGAGTAGATCAGATTAAAGATGGGTGCACACCAACAGCACATTTGTTATTACAAATTAAAATATCAATTACATAGATAAAATAACTTTCAAGATTGTTTAGATTAAATAATCCTTCTTTTTAATTATAAGTTTATTTGAGATGTTTTTTTCTGATATGTAGGTCTAGATCTAGATGTTGATGTATTACAGGGTTTGTGGTCTCATTTGTGGTTGATTTACATGACACTGAAGGCAAACGCTCAGCCAAATACTTTACTACTTTAATACTGTTATATGAAGGGTTAGTAAAAGACTAACATGAACATTAGATTCAGAATCTGCTGTGGAGCGAAATAAAACTTTGAATGAGAAATAGATTGTGGTTGACTGTCTTTAAACATGAGGGTGATTTATTTGGGAGCTGAATCTCACAGACTGCGCTGAATTAAAGCTCTTTGGGTCCAGAAGCAGGAAAGTATTATGAAGTAAGGGTGTGTTGGCGGAGCGGGTCGTCCGACGCAGGGTTGCGTGCCACGGTTTGTTTTGCGTGGAGGCCACATGTTCCAGCTCATTCCTCAGCCACAGTTTATAAATTCAGTGTATTTAGGAGGTTCTTCTGGAAAGAGCACAACGACATCAATCTGAGGAGTTTAGTGAGACAAAAACCATTTCAGTCATAGTTTGGGAATTTTAGTTAAATCGATAATGAATAACACACATTGATTGTGACAAAGATGAAGGTTAAAGGAAAAAAACAGGCTGTTCCTACGCTGCTGTTTTCACAGCTGCTTCTCATCGCAGTCTGCAAAAGTATAGAGTGTTTCACAACTGACTGAAGACAAACCAGAATCAGAATGAGCATTTATTGCCAAGTCTGTTCACACACAGGGAATTTGTCTTGGTGACAAGCTTCTAGTACACAGAAATACAATATTACAAAATTATGATAATATTTTTGTTTAAATATATATATTAAGTGGAATATACATTGCATGAGATGATGTATACTGATGCAAATATCTCCTCCTCAGCCCAGAGTCCAGTGTGAAAGGGAGTCGTGTTTACTGGTGTCTGTTCATGGTTTTCAGCTCAGCTTCTGTCTTCAGTGTAAACATCTGATCCTCCAGCTGCGCTGTGGAAGTGAAGGGGGTTTGTGGCTTCTGTTGGACAGGTTTGCTTGTTGATGGGCAGCAGCAGCTCCGCTGGATCCGCCCTTCTGCACGCAACGCCTGGGAACCGGTCCAGGATTGGGGTTTAGCCCGCTGCTCCGGGAATCCTGGACAACTGTGTTCAGACCGTTTGTCAGATGCTCGCCTTCACTTCATTTGATAAAATTTCTTCTCTATATGAGAATGCCCTTCAAATTGAGCTCGAGTGTGTTGCGTTCTGTCTAAAGTGAGACCAGATGACAGATACACTGTTGTTTATGTGAGAATATTCATTCGACTTTGAAATGATGGAGCGATTAATGTCGTTTCAAAAATGCAACGTCAAAGTTTCTTATGTCACTCCCAGTCCATTCTCTACTTTCTCTCTAGTAGAAAGACAAAACAAAGCACCTCACCACAGGATCACAGTCCATCTGTGAACAGAAAACTTCAGAACATCCTGAACATATTTGAGATTAATTCCCGCGTCATAAATCAAAGCACTGCTGATGGGGAAACGGCGGAAAAGCTGTTGTGCTGTTGATGTGCAGAGGACCACGAGGTCAAGTGTTGCGTGCCAAGCCACATTACAACAGCCACAGATTCACCTGCAACACACCGCTGGCCAAAAATCATCCTGTTAGGATTTTAAATACTCCAGAACCTGGGATTAGATCATGATTGCAGCGATTAATATGTTTGTGGAGTGGCATATGATTGAAAACAATCCTTTTAAGCCTATTTGCAGTGTGCATTCTTTCATTTCTAAAACAGCCATGTATAAAGTAAAATCCTGTGACCTTTTTCAGGATTCACCGGGTTCTAATGGTCAATGAGTTGTTCAGGGAATCAGTCCTGACTTGGACTCCACTTTAGGATCTTTGGGATGTACTGGAGTCTAAATTGACTTTACAGAGTTGGTCAAGTCTCCCATTGTCAAACAAGAGATGTATTGTGATGTTGCACAAGGTTTTCAAAACAATGCAACAATGGATTCACACTGTAAAGTGCAAAGCTAAAGTCAGTTGAGCTAAATATTAAATTGTTTGACTTTTTTGTTAGTTCAAGCAGACAGCACTTGTAGATCAGACTTTGAGACCTTGCTGTATTTGGCTATCCTGAATTACATTTAAATAGAACAAAAGACCCCATAAAAATAAAGCCTATGCTGGTTATGTTTTGAACTAGCTCAAGCCAGCAGCCATGCTTCAAAACATACATAACCAGTACATACATCTGAGCAAGCAACAGAGAATCAGCAATGACGCAAACTTCTGCTTTCATGCTGGACGCTCGTGTGAATCGAAACACATTTGAGCTGAATTGAAGTGTGAAATTCTCGCGGGCCTCGATCCAGACCTGACGAACCGCTCTGACCGCTGCATGCCGTTTATTTACTCAGAAAACCATAACAAATCCATGGTGTGGTAGTGATAATGGTCTGTGGTGTTTGTGATTAACTAGAGCACACGCCAGCTTCACACGAGTCGAGTCTTAAATGATACTGCTAAAACGTCTTTACTTTTTCACAGATCTTTTATGTTTTGATGCCCAAAGAAATATATAGAAACTGTTGTGTAAACAGATGTTTGTAATTGTCAGATTCTCATATGATCAGGATTCATGCAGCAAATACACAACTGTCACATGAGAGAATGTGTCTTCTCTGGGTCTGTGTGTGAAAGCGATCGCAGCGAGGAGCGTCCGAAGGTGTCTCTCGTGTGGTCAGGAGATTTATCCACGAGTTTGTGCAGTGCTGCTTTACTTTTGACAAACAAGTTCTGGTTGTCAGGTTTGTCCAACATTACGTTTGATGACATTAACCATTAAATGAATATGCTGTGAACAGATGAATGGGGGCTGATGATGCAGTAATTAATCTAGCGCGGTGGCTGGAATATCAGCTAATATGCCGGGATCAAGTGATGTCAGTGATCTGTATCAGTATGGCTAATTCATGATGGCTGTTTTAGGTGTTAGGTGACTTTGACCCGCTGGACAGCATCCAAACATATCCATTTCTCTGTTGGCACAACTCAAACATACGCCTGGGTTGTAGGTATTTCAAAACAAATCTGAAAATGTTTTATTATTTTCCCAAACATTAATGGTGGTTAGACAGCTGTTCGGTTTCTTGAGTGCATTGCGTTGCTGTGAGGCTCGGTGATCTGTGAGGACAGATGAGAATAATATGAGACTGTCTCTTTAACTCATAAACTCAAGCTGGAATGTCAAGCTGCTGCCTTATAGATTAGAGACAAAAATAGCCCTTTCCCAAAACTAGTTCAGCATTCCAGAGAGTTTGCATGTGGGATGACTTTATAAAGCCAGATATGAACGAAACTGAAGGAGATTTTAGTCCATTCTTAGCAGAGAGAGAAAACATGGCAATAAACATTAACAAGTGTTCCAAACATTTAGTGCACTTGTGTAAATGTAGTGGTGGATCTAACACACACAAACACATCTGGGTTAATATGATTTGTGTTTCAACACAAGTGTCTTTGTGCACAGATCCGCTGGACGAGAACGAATCAAATCAAATGTTAGCAGGTTAGTGAATGGCAGAAGCTCTGCTTCGTTAGCTTTGTGTCCGAAAGCAGATGTTAGCAGAAATATCCAAACAGGTTTATTCTTTTATTTAATCTTTTCTTGATTAATGTAAACGTTTGTTTTCTACTAGAAATGTGAGAATTATTCATGTGACTATCAGTATAGACATTCTAGACAGAGACAGTTTAAGTTCCCCAAGCAGAGGACGAGAATAGTGTGAATTAATAATGTCAAATGTGAACAACACGGCGATGTCACAATAACAGCAGAAGATGGAGAGAGGAGCTGCGGACACACAATAGCACATATAATGAACCGTTAGGCTCCATAACATCAGGACTTA
>NC_068419.1:692975-732975 GCF_023724105.1 Carassius gibelio | reverse complement strand
CTGCGTCTCTGGGTGTGATTTGTCTTGTGTGCTTCGGGAAACACTGTTTGCGGCTCACAGTTAGACGGTTCTGTCCACTATCATCAGTGCTGGGAAGTAATCGATTGCATGCATTCTGGATTATGTAATCAGATTCCAAAAATTAAGTACTTGTTATTAGATTACATTAGATCTTAAAATACCCCTAATCGAAGTACTTTTTTATCGATTACATGATTACATATTATTCTCATTCTGCATGCAGGTAAATAAGTATAATATTGTTTAAAGTAGTGTTTTTTTTATGTGTTTTATTAAGATTGTTGTCATTTTGAAAATATTTATTTTATTTTTTGTATTTTTATTATTTAAATGATTAGCCTTTTATTAAACTCTCGAACCCCAGTTTGGGGAACCTTGATGTAAAATGATGTTGAATGCACTTCATGTTGTCTCTAACTACACATGGAAGATATTTTCTTTCAATTTGTATTTTAATATCAATACAATTAAAGATTATCCAATCCAATACAACGCGATAATTAACCCCAAGTAATCAAAAAGTAGTCTGATTATATGACCTGAAATGTGTAACGTAATTACAACCCAACTACAATTTTCATGTCATTAATTTGTAATCAGTAACAGACTACAATCTGTTCGTAATCTGGCCAGCACTGACTGTCATCTCTGAAGATGTTAGGGTGAACAGAGAGAAGACGCCTGATCTTGTCTGTGCTTCCAGACGATGCAGTTTCAGGGAAGACTGAAGCTCCTTCACGGTCAGAGGAAGAAGACGTCGTCCGGAGCGCTTCTGCCTCCTCAGCTGGCTCTGTTCTGCGTCGCTGTGCCTCTGCTCCTGCCCTCCATCACCGAGATGAAGATGAAGAGCGGCGTGATGAAGGGCAAACACAGGAACCCCGGCCTTTTCACCTCGTTAGATCACAAGTAAGAGCAGGTTCTCTCTCTTGTCCTCTTCATGTGTTGCTGACTGCAGAAATGAGACAGATTTCCCTTTGTGTGTCTCGCAGTGACAGAGACGATGCTTTCAGACAGGCCTCGCTCCTGAGCAAAGACAGCGTCAAGTACAAGAGCGAAGGGCCCTACAGCCCGGACGAGCCTCTGGACTTCTGCAAGACGAGCGGGCAGAAGTTCACAAACCTGGACTGTGGCGTCTGGCCCTCCAGAAGCTCCTCGGTCCTCGGCAAACACTACACTAAACCGTATCGATCGGCCCCGGGATGTTACAGCTCCAGAGCCGAGGCCTTCATCCCCAAACCCTTCGACAGCGACTGCGGCGTCAAGAGCGAGGGCTTCTGCTTCGACGGATACGAGGCTCAGGCGGTGCTGGAGCCGGCGGTGAAGGTGGAGCAGGACTCGGACTCGGAGAACGCTTCGTGGACGCAGATGAAAGCAGAGGCTGGATTCGGAGAGCAGTACTCTTCCTGTCAGCGTCTGAAGGGAGCGCCGTACACCGGACAGTATTACGGCTCGACCCGAGCGCTCAAGTGTGTCCTGAACCGAGACGGCGTGGCTGCCAGCGCATACAACACACACTGCAGCGACGCCTACGCTGACTACAAAGGGTACGTGCAGCACGACTATAAAGCGGGTTACGAGTTCAAAGGTCACGGGCTGCTCCACTGCATCAAACAGGAGCCCGTCGACGCTCCGCTGTGGCACGACGACACGAACTGCTCCATGAGCGCCGCTCACAAGATCAACCCCTACGTCTTCATGCAGTAGCTTCTCTCATTCTGTCATCTTTCATTTTAAAAAACTGGAAATTCATGAGGTGTGTTTTTATAACCCACAATCATCCCATTGTTCATACGCACTTACACATGTACGCGCACACACACACACACACACACACACACGCGCACACACACACTCACACGCGCACACACACTCACACGCGCACACTCACACGCACACACACACATACACACACTCACACACACACACACACATTTGAGCGTCTGGTTAGGCTTTGTTTGGTGAGCTTCCATTATATTTTGTTTCTATGCACATTTTTATATTGTGAGACTAATATTTCTTTCTCAGTTTGTTCAACAAACATGGACAAGACTAACATAAAAAATTACAATTAAAAAATTATCTGAAAATTATTGAAATTATTTCATTTGACAGATTGATTTGAAGGTTCAGGATTTGCTGAGAGTCTAGTACATCATTACAGTAATTGTTTTACTTTTAGGAGTTGTTTTGTAAAAGCATTTCATCTGCATTATTATTAATTATTTATAAGTACAAAAACTGAAGGATTTCATCTGTTTGTGTTTAGATTTCAGCCGAATCGTTTACAGAATATCATTAAATAGCCAAGAGGTGAAAAAACACCTAAAAAAAAAGATTATGTTGAAGCAGTTCAGTAATAAAACATACAGTAATTAATAATGTCGAATATTGAGGCTCTTAAACATTAAATTGACTTCAGCACTGATAAGAATGCCAAACATTTCATGTGTTTAATAGAGCACGGTATGACTTTATATAAAACTACTGTTCAATGTAATAACTAATAATGATAATAATACTGCACTTGCACTACTGGGGCTAGTTAAGTGAAAGAGAAGTGTTTGACGAGCTGTTTCTGGAAGGTTCATTTGTATCAATAATTTCTATTTATTGTTTAATGGCCTTTTGCACTCTTTCAGGAAGGATTTTAACATGACGTTTTGCCTCTGGCATTTAATATGGGCAATAAATATTAACATAAGATACAGTAACGTTTTTCACAAGTTTGTAGTGAAATCAAATGTGGGTCTTCCTGTTATATTTATTACTTTTATAAAAATAAAAATCTTGTATGACAAAAAGACCATGTGGTGTTGTAGTGTTTTGCTATGAATAACAGCAGAAACAATCATTTCCCGTTCTCCTTTTGAACACTTTAATAAGACCGTGTTGAATGTGAGTAATAACAGTGAATTTGTCAGGGATTGTCACAACCGGCTCAAGTTATGACAAAAAGATGGATGCCGTGAAAACCAAATTACCAATTCATCTTTTATTTAAGCTGTGAATAATTAGACTGAGCTCTGATAGAAGGTTTTGGGCAGTTTCATCGTAACAATGTATCTGAAAACACAAATGAAAAACAATACTTACACAAATAGGAAAGAAACCAAACACAAAATAACCCCAAACAAAACCCAAGAGGAAATCTTCAACACCAAACTTAAATAAGGAGAGATAACAAGCAACAGGTGCACACGGTGTAGCGGAACAGCGCCACCCACTGGCCGCCGGAGACCCGTCACACATGAACAGATTTACAGACTGCTGTGGCCAGTATTTTGGAAAAATAATTACCAGAACAATTTGTGACAACAAAATGTTTTCAAGCTTCTAATGTAGTGGGAAAAAAAACACAGAGACTAAACTAGTCAGAGCAGAGACGATTTAATCCTGTTTAACGCTGGTCTGAGAGAAAACACGGCAGCTTTACCCGAGATTAATTATTCCACTTCAGCAGCGAATCTTCTTCGGATCGAGAGTTGTTGGTCTCATCAGAAGCCCCGCCCACCGCCAGTCAACATTCGTTCCTATTGGTGCTGATGTCTCCGGGTGGGCGGGGCACGTCTCTTGACACATAGTTGCAAACCTGCCTCACGATAATCTCTGCATAGACACACACCTTCACTATCAAGATCACAAAGCATCTACACGTCATTTACACGTTCATCTGTGAGAGCGGCTGAATCTTTATCAGATGTAAAGTGTTGAAAAATCCACATCAGATCAGTCAAACTGTGCCGTCCATCTCCAGATCTGCTGTTGGGCGACATCTAGTGGTCAGCACATCTGAATCCTCTCAACCAGATGTAGAAACACTAGATGTGTTCAGGTTTTCTCACAGGCATCTGTCAGTCTGTCTTCTTCAGCCCATGGGCAGACTCACTGGTAGTGGTTTACCCATTTCTAGCACAAAGCACCTTACATTGTATATTAATAATGCCCTATTCCCCTAAACATGTGTAATTGCTGATGTACTGTATGCTTATGACAGAATCAACAAATGCAAATGGGGGCAGCTTCAGTCTTTTTTCTGTGAAACAAGGACGAAAGGTATGTAAGAGATATGGATTGATCTTTACCTGTCTTTCTTCCCGTGCCATTCACATTGAAATGATTGATTCTTTGTCCATGGATTCCTTTATTAATGGCTTGCGTTCAGTGCTTTAAGTGGCCCAAAAGAGGTGCTGGTACTCTATTATAGCCAAATATAAAAAAAAAAAAATGAAACTATGTTTAAGTTTTTTCAAGGTTGTAGGTGTCCAGGTACAGAAACTGAATAATCAAATGTAAATAGCATTGCATAGCCTTCACTGTATAATTTAAAGATTATTTAAGATTAATTCTTGTCAAAACTACAAAGTAATTCAGTAAAGATCAGTAAATGTTCTCCCATTTAATTTATTGGATTAACATTAAGGACACAGACAGTAGCTAGTAAATTAGGCGCGGTCACTTTAAGAAACAATACATTCAGTATAATGATACACATCTGTTTTCTTTTTCAACTGTTTACTTTCACTTAAGGAGAATAGTTGTATGTATGTGTCGTTTCAATAGCAAGAAGAGACCAAACTAAATTCTGTTTTCAAGGACTGTGAGATCTCTGCACGCGCGCTGTGTGCACAGAACTGCGCGCGTTGCTGAATTAAGCCTCTCATGTATTTTTGTGCTTGTATATTTAAACTGGCGAGATGTATTTGTTAGTTCAGGCACGGGAGGAAGCGAATTGTGTTTGAATGCACTGTTTTGAATGTTTAAATTGGCAAGACTTAAAACTCTTGCAATTGATAAGCTTTTGTGACGACGCGCAATACCTTCTTCTTATGCTGGTAATTCTTATGAAAGGCATATTTATCATGCATTTTTGCTTTAATGCAAACATGTGTTTTAGATTTGTATAAAAATATGACAAAGGATCACATATCTCACACAGAGATCGCACTATTATAGTGTTTGGGAATGTTCATGCATAATTTAAATAGTCACATGAAATCAGATTGAAAAGAAAAAGAAAACATTTTAGAATAGAACGCAACATCACTGTTGTGTAAACCATATTTATTTTAATATAAAAGCAACCGAACTGGAATGATATCTCGATTATCAGCTGCACAGCGCAAGTGTGAGGAGATATCATTTGATCTGTCCGTCTCGACTGCGCTTATTTCACTCCTCCCTTTATTTCAGGTGAGGGGCATCTCAAACAACACTGGTATGATGGTATCGCATCTATCAGGTTCGACCGAGGCGATTTTTGAACCGATTTAAAAGGTTCATCGAAAAGAATCGGCTCACATGAAGAACACATTTGCAAACTGAACATCTGTTAAACGCGCTTCATCAAAATAGTAATATTATTAATGTATGTATGTATTTAAAATGCTTTATTAATTAAGCGGCACAAGAACAAGAGGTATTACATATGAAATCATATTATTTATTTCTAGTTTCAAGTGTACGTTACGCGTCATCTCCGCCGGTGCGTGATGACGATTTTCCGGCCAAGCGTCAGACGGTGATGGAAGAATAATAGCAATAATAGCGAGCAAATCAAACAGTAAAGATGAACTTATTCACGTATTGTAATTGTTGTTATAGAAATTTGAAGTCCAGCTGAATTTGTACTTGATAATTAAATATGATGTAAATTTGATGTTTTTTAGTTATCGCGTTTGTCTTTAATCGTGTCGCTGTGACGTCACGCTCTGTTTTTCTCCTCAGAGCGTGTTTGTTTGTGTTTATTCACAGTGTGTTCTCTAATAGAGCTCTGTGTCACAGAACCTCCCTCTAGAGTCACGTTTGCGATGAATAAACTGTCTCCTCAGGCCGTGACTGCGATGGCCTCGCCGTTCGTCCCGGTCCCCGTGCCCTTCGAGCGAGCTCCGCGGGTGGACAGAGCCGCGTCTGCAGGCAGCGACAGGTGCTTCTCCAGCGGGCCTCCAGACGAGCAGCGGCCGATCACACCCACCGTGCTGGGCTACGAGGTGATGGAGGAGAGGGCCAAGTTTACCGTGAGTCCTTCTAACACCAAACACATTTCCAGCAGACGGGCTTCATGAGGACACACTCGGGGCTCTCATCGGTCAGGACCGTGTTCTGTCACATTTTGCTACCTCCCATTAAGGCAACTAGAAATGCGACCTATAAATGTATGGTTTATTAATTTCTGCACCTAGCTCAACCCTAAACCTATCCTTATAGTGATGCAGATACAGTAATTGTGTTATAATCGCGGTCGTAGCTAGAAGGGATACAGCTGCAGGAAACCAGCAATACAATTTTATTTGATCGCAAATCCACGTTCATCTTCAGCTTATTTTAAGTTTATTTGCGCATCTTCTCAGTTAACAATAGCTCTGTGTAGTAACAGCTGCTCTATGTGAGTGAATTTACCGCTGATTAGAGATAGGTTTACTGACGAGATCGTGATCGGAGCAGCCCTAACAGATGTGCTCTGATTTAGTAGTTGCAGTGACAGATATTGTACTCCACAATTATTCATGTTTTGAGACTTGAGTCACTCTCTTTCACTTCTAGTACTTCTATTTAGTCATTGTAATTACTTGAAAATAAAGTCATTCAAAATCAGTATGCCCGGTCTATTCTGTTCTCGTGATCTCTTTAGGCACGCTGTGATCTGATTGGCTCTGATAGCATACTGCAGGAGGTCTGGGTCCCGAAACTGCAACTTTGCACTTTACTGTCAAATTAACAGAAAAGTCCAAAAACGCTGCTCCCGCATCATAACTCACTCCATCAGCGTCTCACAGACATCGTTTCCTGAAATGGAACAAAGATGAAAACATGAGAAACTTACAGAGGTCGTGACCTCATGACCTCATATCTGATGTTTGTGAACGGTGTGTCTGACCAATTGTAAGAAACAGGAACATACATGCTTTTACAAACGGCACAGTTTGTAAAAAAAAACGGCACAGTTTGTAGTAAAAATCTGACCTGTCAAAGAAGATGTAGAAGATTTGTTCTTGTAATGTATTTGCATGGCTTGTTTTGGGCTTGACTGATCAGGGATGGGTTAAAGTCAGTTAACTACTGCTCTTCCTTTTTTATTATACAAATGTGGTATTTAAATGATGAAATAAACACATGGGTTCACTGAGATCATCAACATTTAACATTTAACCCAACATAAAGCCTGATTTACTGAAATCACATGATTTTGTCAGACTGACCTTATGCTCTGAAAGATTGACTCTTGATTGGTGAAGTGTGCTGAAGACTGTAGTTCTCCGTCTCTCTTTGAGCTGGGAAAGAGCCTAAAGATCACGAGTTTATCGGTCTGATGAATATGTCCAGGTTCTTCATTTGTATGTTGTGTAGAAATGACGGTACGTGACTGTACTCTCTCTCTCTGTTCATCTGCTGCAGGTCTACAAGGTTCTGGTGAGGAAGAGTGTGGACGAGAGCTGGGTCGTATTCAGACGCTACACTGACTTCTCTAGACTCAACGATAAGGTCAGGAGTTTGTGTGTGTGTGTGTGTGAGGGCGAGAGAGAGAGAGAGAGAGAGAGTGTGTGTGAGAGCGAGAGAGAGAGTGTGTGTGAGAGCGAGAGAGAGAGAGAGAGTGTGTGTGTGAGAGCGAGAGAGAGAGTGTGTGTGTGTGTGAGAGAGAGAGAGAGAGAGAGTGTGTGTGAGAGCGAGAGAGAGAGAGAGTGTGTATGTGAGAGAGAGAGAGAGAGTGTGTGAGAGCGAGAGAGAGAGAGAGAGTGTGTGAGAGAGCGAGAGAGAGAGAGAGTGTGTGTGAGAGCGAGAGAGAGAGAGTGTGTGTGTGAGAGAGAGAGAGAGTGTGTGTGAGAGCGAGAGAGAGAGTGTGTGTGTGAGAGAGAGAGAGAGAGAGAGTGTGTGTGTGAGAGAGAGAGAGAGAGTGTGTGTGAGAGCGAGAGAGAGAGTGTGTGTGAGAGAGAGAGAGAGAGAGAGAGTGTGTGTGAGAGCGAGAGAGAGAGAGAGTGTGTATGTGAGAGAGAGAGAGAGAGAGAGTGTGTATGTGAGAGAGAGAGAGAGTGTGTGTGAGAGCGAGAGAGAGAGTGTGTGTGAGAGAGAGAGAGAGAGTGTAAGTGTGTCTGTGTGTTAGATTGTGTCTGTGTGTGTGTGTGAGAGAGATGGTGTGTGTGTGTGTTAGAGTGTGTGTGTGTGTGTATGTTAGAGTGTGTGTTAGAGTGTGTGTGTCTGTGTGTGAGAGAGATAGTGTGTGTGTGTGTGTATGTTAGAGTGTGTGTGTGTTAGTGTGTGTGTGTGTGTGTGTTAGAGTGTGTGTGTGTGTGCTCCGCTGACGCGGTGTCTCTCTGCAGCTGAAGGACATGTTTCCGGGGTTCAGACTGTCTCTTCCTCCGAAGCGCTGGTTCAAAGACAACTATGAGACGGAGTTCTTGGAGGACAGACAGCTGGGTCTGCAGACCTTCCTCCAGAACCTCGTGGCCCATAAAGACATCTCCAACTGGTGAGTGTGGATTCACTGCTCGGTCCAGCATTCGTGATGCTTTATTAGACGGACGGATGTGTGTGACGGATGTGTGCTCCTCAGTGCGGCGGTGCGAGAGTTCCTGTGTCTGGACGATCCTCCCGGACCCTTTGACAGTCTGGAGGAGAGTCGGGTGAGTCTCCAGCGCACCAGATGTGATCATCTAACCCTAGCTGGACTTTCTGATACCTTAAAGGAGATGTTTGTGTTGCACATCATAGAAGACACTGTTAGCAATGTTTGATGTAGCTGGTGCTTAAGTCCTTTAACATGGGGCCAGACAATGACTTTAAATAAATTAAAGGTGGCTTTAGGGTCAGATGTAGTACATCAGTTAATGTAAGTGCAAATGAAACATTTTGTTTTAAAAAAATCAGTTCAGTCTGTGTGTGTGTGTCCATCAGGCGTTCTGTGAGACTCTAGAGGAGTGTAACTACAGGCTTCAGAAGGAACTTCTTGATAAACAGCGAGAGATAAACTGCTTAAAGAAAACACTGGAAGAGAAAGAGCGGCACATTCAGACGCTGGAAGGACGAATCAAGTAAATCCAGAACATTTGACAGACTCACAGCATCAGTGCAGTGTTACAGCAGTCAGACTGAGTGTGTGTGTGTGTGTGTGTGTGTGTCAGCGGGGACGTTCTCACTCCAGACAGTCCGTGTTGTGTGTCCGGAGCGGGCAGTGACTGCAGTCTGGACGTAGAGTCTTCTGCTGTGGAGGCCGATCAGGAGCTGCCTGATGAAACACAGTGAGTGCTCTAGAGCGAGTATTTTTGGCTACTAGTCTTTTATATTTTTTTATACAGTCTTTATAAATTCAGCATGAAATCAAATGCATGTTATTGGTCTTATTATTAATTATTCATTCATGCAGTTGTTAAATTTTAATTTTTTATCTTGTATTGTTTAATCGTGTCATAACGTCCAGTGAAGTGTCAGCCATGTGTCATGTGCAGGATTCTCCAGTGGTTTAGTGTTCTTAAACTCCGCCCCGCTCATCTGCATACACTTATGAGAGCCACGCCCACAAATCCACAACTGATGCATTGAACCAGTCCCTGCCCTACATTTCTCTTTTTTTGATAATTTGTCAGAATATAGAAGGAAACAAATCTGTTGCTACTTCTGTTTTTATTGCAGTCTTAAAGCTTGGAGAGCAGTGTGATCCGCACAAACGTACTGGACTGATATCTGTGTGTGTGTGTGTGTGTGTGTGCAGGGCTGTGCTCCACTCGTCTCAGGGCTCTGTGTGTTGGTGTGGTCCGTCCGTCAGCAGTGAGTCTCCTCCTGTCATTCAGGTCACTGCTCTGGACCACTGAGCGTCGCTCCTCTGGGGTTATTTTGGGTGTCTGTGTGGCGGAGATGAGGACGCACCGTGCGCTGGACTCGTGTTTAACGGCGGCCAAAGAGAGACGTTCAGCCCAAAGGTCAGGAAGCAGAATCACTGAGACTGAGATCGGCCGCTGCTGGAAAAACATCTCTCTGTTCTCAGGGTCACATCTGGTTAATTTTAGTTTGAGGTGTAAGCGAGTGAGACTGGTGTCGGGCTTCTTCACGTGTCCTCCGTTCTGACCCGGCTCCGATCACTCGTACACTCTTGCGCTGATGGACTGTGTAGATTTAATCATACAGCTGGAACACTGCTAGCACCAGTTTTTAGTTTTTTGCTTCGATGAAAGCCATATTTAGTGCT
Source organism: Carassius gibelio (assembly GCF_023724105.1). Lineage (NCBI taxonomy): Eukaryota > Metazoa > Chordata > Actinopteri > Cypriniformes > Cyprinidae > Carassius > Carassius gibelio. The sequence continues at coordinate 722,780 of NC_068419.1, read as the reverse complement.
GATCACAGCCGAGGCCCGTGGCTCTGTAGCGGGACACATCGTGCACTTTACGGTCCTGAGGGATTATGGGATAGATGCTTCTACACTACTTGATAAAATCATGTCCAACACTTCATTAAAGCGTCGTTTGAAGCTGTGTGCCTTCTCACAGAGTTTCACTGATGATACGGTGCCTTGCATCTTTTCCAAGAGTTTTATGTATTTAACAGATGTACATATTATGTTTGCTTCTGGGATGTTTCAGATTGTTCCTCCGTGTGTTTTGTGCTTGATGATTTGATCATGATTTTACTCAGCCAAAGGATTGGAGAAAGGATATTTGAGAAGTAGATAAACTCCACTGAACTGAACTCTACTGTCTTCACGTTTACAGCAATATAATGTTTGTCTCTTTTGCATTTGTCATCTGTTTCCAGTTCATGCTTCTTGAGTTGATGGTTCTAATCCTAATTTATGCAAATATAACTGTGATGTTCAGAGGATGGTGGATGGACTGAGGGATATATTTGGTGGTGGATTTTCCAATGTTCTGATCATTAGACGTGTATTTAAACACAAATGACTTTAATCTTGTACCTCACTGTCTGTTAAAGATCAAAGATCTAAAACAGAGTAATTCAGCCCTGGGCTTCAAATTAACATTTCATTCAATTTCACAATAAACCTGCATCATCAATGCTGACCAAACCCTACACTGAACAAGTGTTTCCTGATGGGTTTGTACAGATGAGTGTGTGTTTCTGTTAAAGTCTTTAACAGTTTCTGTGTGTGTCAGTTAAAGTCCCTCTCTCTCTCTCTCTGTGTGTGTGTGTGTGTGTCCTTCAGTCAGACTGTGTGTCAGAGTCTCTCTCTGTGTGTGTGTGTGTGTGTGTGTCGGTGTGTCAGTTAAAGTCTCTCTGTCTCTCTCTCTCTCTCTGTGTGTGTGTGTGTGTGTGTGTGTGTGTGTGTGTGTGTGTGTGTGTGTGTGTCAGAGTCAGTAGGAGGCGTGTTCTCAGTTCAGCTCGGTTTGAGTCGCAGTCCCGCTGCAGCGTCTGGTGAGTTAAACTGTTTGTCTGATTAGTTGAACTTAGTTAACCAGGTTAAGGTTTGTTACTGTCACTGCTGAGTTTCGCGGTCGCCCTGCAGGTGAAAATGGCTTTGTGACTGCAGGCCTGATCCAGATTAAACTTAATAACTGACAAACGCAAACCCGAGTGTGTGTGAGAGACGTGTGTTACAGGACAGTGTGAGAGTCACAGCAGTGTGTGTTTGTTAGCAATCGCCGTTAACTTGTTTGATCGCGTCAGAGCGGCGTTAGCTGTGACGCTAATGTGTTAGCCTGTTAGCATGAGTATGCGATTAAACTACGGAATATCACGGTTTAGTCACTGAATTGCAAAACAGAATCGGATTCACCGAGTGAAGAACAATTAACTAGTCTAAAACTCAGTCCCGGTGATTTGTGCGACTGTCAGCGGAGTAATGAGCGATGGAGCCGGTAACAGGCCGCAAAGACACGGATAAACAAACCTATCAGCTGTGTACCCAAACATCAGCTCCAGACAGACCATAACATATGAACATTACTGCAGACAGAAAGCGATTATAACCTATTAATATCAGGCTGATCACATGTGTGTTTCCTCTCATTCGGTTTATACACAGCTTCATTTGCATAATATCTATGAAACCAAACAAACACTGATCTGAATAATGACACTATTCTGTTGTAGTTCATTGTAGTGCTGCTTTACTGAAACTCTGCCCTGGATCAGACTTAAGTTTATTGTATATTAGTAAAAGTGACTTGACTAAACTGAACTAGTTAATGCAGTGTGTTCACTCTGTAGTGGACACTACTGGCTAGTCCTGGCCAATCACACAAACACGTGTGTTGTTCAAAGATGTTGGAGCTGTTTCTCCCATCAGCCCTGCAGACGTTATATGAACGAATAAAACACATCTCACTGCCAAACATCACAGTTCAACAAACCTTCAATAGAAACGCTTCTCCTCCACCGAGTGTCCAGGAGGAGAAACTCAGAGATGAGTCCGTTTTGCTGGCAGATTTTGTTTTTCATGTTGTAGCAAATGTGACCAGAAGATGAGCATCGGTTCTGTTCATTCTGTCTGTCTGTACTATTTGTCTATTTGTCCTTCATCTGTCTGTCTGTCTGTCCCTCTGTTTGTCTGTCGTTAATCTGTCGTTAATCTGTCTGTTTGTCCCTCATCTGTTCATCGGTCCTTCATTTGTCTGTCTGTCTTCTGTCTGTCTATCCATCCCTCACCTGTCCATCTTTCCTTAATCTGTCTGTCAAGTCATCTTTATATAGCGTTTTGTACAAAAAAAGATTGATTCAAAGCAACTGAACAACATTCATTAGGAAAACAGTGTCTCAATAATGCAAAATGATAGTTAAAGGCAGTTCATCATTGAATTCAGTGATGTCATCTCTGTTCAGTTAAATAGTGTCTGTGCATTTATTTTCAATCAAGTCAATGATATCGCTGTAGATGAAGTGACCCCAACTAAGCAGCCAGAGGCGACAGCGGCAAGGAACCGAAACTCCATCGGTGACAGAATGGAGAAAAAAACTTTGGGAGAAACCAGGCTCAGTTGGGGAGCCAGTTCTCCTCTGACCAGACGAAACCAGTAGTTCAATTCCAGGCTGCAGCAAAGTCAGATTGTGCAGAAGAATCATCTGTTTCCTGTGGTCTTGTCCTGGTGCTCCTCTGAGACAAGGTCTTTACAGGGGATCTGTATCTGGGCTCTAGTTGTCCTGGTCTCCGCTGTCTTTCAGTGCAGCGATGACAGGACCGGGCTAATATGGTCATACTTCCTGGTTCTAGTAATAATCTAACCTTGAGGTCATAAATGCATGGATTAACATTTCTGCATTTGATATTGAGAGCATAGGCCATAATTTAGATAAATTTTTGAGATGGAAAAATGCAGTTTTACAAATGCTAGAAACGTGGCTTTCTAAGGAAAGATTGCGATCAAGTAGCACACCTAGGTTCCTAACTGATGACGAAGAATTGACAGAGCAACCATCAAGTCTTGTTTTTAGGTCCTATAATTAACACCTCTGTTTTTTCAGAATTTAGCAGTAAAAAATTAATCGTCATCCAGTTTTTTTTATCGACTATGCATTCCATTTTTCAAATTGGTGTGTTTCACCGGGCTGCGAGGAAATATAGAGCTGAGTATCATCAGCATAACAGTGAAAGCTAACACCATGTTTCCTGATGATATCTCCCAAGGATAACATATAAAGCGTGAAGAGTAGCGGCCCTAGTACTGAGCCTTGAGGTACTCCATACTGCACTTGTGATCGATATGATACGTCTTCATTCGCTGCTACGAACTGATGGCGGTCATATAAGTATGATTTAAACCATGCTAATGCACTTCCACTGATGCCAACAAAAGTTTTTTAGTCCAGTGGTTTTCAACCTTTGGTCAGTGGCATGGTCACGATGGTATTGCAGGTGGGCTGCCAATTACTATTAAAAGAAATAATAATATTGTTAATATATATAAAAATGTCTAAGTCATAACATAATAACATCATTTCATATATATAATTAAATGACAATAAATAAATATTAAATTGTAACTATGCTTCCACTATTCGAGCTCACTGATTGGTTTAAGAATAAACTGCCAATTTATCTTAGATATTTTTGCTGCATATGCTACAGAACAACAAATTCAAACATGCATAAATGGCTGTAAACATGTTCCTTCCTGACTGCGTGCTCCGCTGACGGTCTACCGCTGCCGAGCTCTGCCTGGATCTGGTTTTCTCGTTTTTGCTCAGCGGTACCAGCCCAAGTTATTTTCTGTTCATTGCCAGTTCATTCAATAAAGACAGTAACAATCTAGCTTCTGAGTACTAAGTTATTAACCCAACAATAGCGTGGTCAGTTATTTATTTTGCAGTGGGCCGCACAAACATATATGTTTGGTTGTGTGGGAACCACTGTTCTAGTCTATTCAAGAGTTGTGGTCAATATTGTCAAACACAGCACTAAGATCCAATATCACTAATGGAGAGATACAACCATGATTAGTGCTGCTAGATTATTACAACAATCATAATCACGATTATTTTGGTCAATATTGTAATCCTGATTATTTAACATGATTATGAGGGGGCCATATGACCAAAACTATTTATGAGTGATTTATTTAAAGAAAGTGATGCATACCAAATATGTATTTTCTGTAAATAAGGTTGCTGTGACATCTATATTGTAGAGACTAGCGGAATTTCAAACAAACAAAAAGTCCACAAAATTACTGAAAATAATTAAACTGTCAGTAATAAAAAAAGCAAAGGACAAATGCAACAAACTGTTTTTTAATGTTTATTTTATGCAAGTCTCAAGCAGTTTACAGCATACTACAGAAATTAATAATCAAATTTAAAATAAACAGCAGTCTTCACTGTAAGAATTAAACTTTTTTTTGTTTCTTAAAGCTACAGAAGTCCTCCACTCAAGAGCAGTGTGTGATTTATAAATTTGTCTTTTGTTGTTTGATTAACAAACACACAGTTGCAGCAGGAAAATAGCCCACTGTCACTTTAAGAGCCGCACGGATTCAAATTACCGTAACGCACGTATTTTCATTCTCAACTCTTTATGTTCATTTATTACATGACCGAGGAATGTATACCAGAATAATCACCAAGCGCAGCATTTTGACACATTTTCGTGTTTATTTGAGCATTAAGGCATGCACCTTGAGCTAAAAGATGACTTTACATGTCCGTGTTTTCTTCAGGACGCAGGAAAGGTCTTCAGGATTGTGCTGATGTGACTCTCTTGTGTTGCAGTGAATCATGGCGCACAGTGCCGGTTGAAGAAGCACAGGCGTCTCACGCACATCACTTGTGAGTTGATCAGATCTCACCAGTTTTTTACTTTGACGAGGTCCTGATGGGTTAGTTAGATGTCAATTCTTTAACATGGGTAATAACTGCAGTATTTTATTTCATAATGTTTCCTGAGGTACAATTTTCTGTTTTCTACTCTGACTTTATCGCTCTGATTTAAATACTTCATGTGTCTTTTGAGACTTTTACTACATTTGTACTATTACAGCTGCCGAGATTAAGTAATGGTGAAAAGCATTGATTATAACATTATATTTATATCTACACTTGTGAATAACACGGATAAAATAATCTTTCTGATTCTGCATCTCCAGCTCACTCATCTTTACTAACCGCTCTTCAGTCTGTGGAGACATTAATCTTTGCTGCATTCATCTAGAAATCCAGAATCATTGGAGGTGTCATGTAGCTGTTAGCGGTCGTACTGGGAAGCTGTGGTTAATGAACTAATCCCAATTACCATAGCTGTCCGTTCATTTTCTGTGTGTTTGAGGTCATGGCCTCGGGCTCCTCCAGAAGTGACTGTAGCAGTAACAACAGCGAACGCTCTCAGCTGCACGCCGTCGGTAAGACTACACAACAGGAACAGGAAGTGACATGCTTTCTTCAGATGCTGACTGTGTGTCATGTTTATGTGTCAGTTTCATGTGCCAAACTCAAGAGGAAGAAGAACTGGTTTGGGACGGCCATCTATGTGGAAGTGACATCAGAGGGAGAGAGCAAGAAAACCACCAAATCCCACAGTTCATCCAGCCCCAAATGGGACGAACGTCTGACGCTGTGAGTCGCTCTTATGAACGTCCGCTCCGACACAGATGTATCCAGGGCCAATGGCATAAACTGCTTAGACTAGTCTTACGAGTTAGTCAGCTAATGACTAAGGCTGGTCATAACTTTAAAACAGTTTCATTAAAAAGTAGGACTGATGAGGGCCGCTAGCTGACCGTTTTGATGTCACTGCTGCAGCTGTTTACTCTGATAGTCAGAAACACAATCAGGCTTATATTGGCTGAAACTTTTGCAGTTTTGTTACCGGTGCAAAAGAGAAGAGACAAAATAAGAAAGTGGATTACCGTGCCTAGCTGTTTCGTTTAGTACTGTGATGCACCTCTGAATCTGTGTGTCGCCGCAGGAGTATAACGCCTCACTCGCAGCTGGATTTCAGAGTCTGGAGTCATCACACGCTGAAGGCTGACGTGCTGCTGGGAAAAGCCTCGCTGGACGTTTGCAGGACACTCCGGAAACATGATGGCAAGCGTATGTCTGTCTGCAAGTTTACTCATAATTGAACAGATGGTGACGGTTTGTGCTGTCCAACAGGAAGAGCACCAGTTGGCATTAACAGCAGAGATGGTGAGTGTTGTGTGTTGTTGTTTTCAGTTGAGAATGTGTGCGAGGTTTTGACACTCTCTGTGGACGGTAAGAACGGAGTCGTGTCCACCGGTGAACTCACAGTCTTCCTGGACGGACTCTCGTTCGACCCACAGCACATGCACAATGGAAATCCAACCACTGCCAGCAGTAAGAGCACCTGCATGCCCCTAACCCTAATCTGACCTCTGACCTCCAGCACTCCAGCTGTCTGTGACCTCTGTCTGTCTGTCTGTCTGTCATCAGAAGTCCATCAGAATGGAGATGCTTTTCATGATTCTGACGAGAGTTCTGCAAGGACTCAGACCAGGTGAGTCTGAGGTGTTTTCTGGTTCCCGGGTGGCAAGTGTTTATATCTTAAGGGAATTAAATATATGGTTGGCTTAATTATGCATAGTTACTAACATGATTTTGCAGATCTGTGAATGGCTTAGACGGACTGGAGAATGAAGTCAACAGTGAGCTAGGCCCCTCCCTCCTCCTCAACGGAGACAGAGACTCCTCCCCTTCACACCAAACTCCCAGTCCAAAGGCCACGCCCCCTCTGCAGCCTGCCGACAGCGACACGATCAGCACCGCTGGTGAGTCAAGTCAGGTCACCTTTATTTATATAGCGCTTTAAACAAAATACATTGCGTCAAAGCAACTGAACAACATTCATTAGGAAAACAGTGTGTCAGTAATGTTAAATGACAGTTAAAGGCAGTTCAATTCCAGGCTGCAGCAAAGTCAGATTGTGCAGAAGAATCATCTGTTTCCTGTGGTCTTGTCCTGGTGCTCCTCTGAGACAAGGTCTTTACAGGGGATCTGTATCTGGGCTCTAGTTGTCCTGGTCTCCGCTGTCTTTCAGGGATGTAGAGGTCAGATAGGGAGTGAGATAAATAATGTTTAAAAATAAACCAGATGGATGACTTTAGCAACCCATCTGTATGATTTTGCTGATAAATGTTCCTCAGATTGTGTGGGAGTGTTAGTTCTGATCTGATGTGTAGCACGCATGCAGGATGAGTCTGTCTGTCTCTGTCAGTTAACGGAGAGGATTGTGAGATGTCGTCATCGGGGGATACTGAGGATACTGCTGCTGCTGCTGCTGCTGATGTTTCCTGCAGTACTTCCTCTCCTGCTGCTTCCTCATCACCAGCACCCTCCTCTTCCTCATCTGCAGCAGCCACCACACAGACCCCTGCTGCCTCCAGCTCCATCCCTAACCCCACCCTAACCAGCTCCAGCCCGTCTGCACCTGACGGAGGAAAACCACCACAGCAGCCGCCTCCAGCCGGACCAAAGCCACTGCCACCGGGGTCAGGCTCTCTCTCTCTCACACACACACACACACACACACACACACACACACACACACACACACACACACACACACACACACACACACTCTCTCTCTCTCTCTCTCACACACACATACACACACACACACACACTCTCTCTATCTCTCTCTCTCTCTCTCTCACACACACACACACACTCTCTCTCTCTCTCTCTCTCTCTCTCTCTCTCTCTCACACACACACACACACACACTCTCTCTATCTCTCTCTCTCTCTCTCACACACACACACACACTCTCTCTCTCTCTCACACACACACACACACACACACACACTCTCTCTCTCTCTCTCTCACACACACACACACACACACTCACGCATACATCTGAGTGAGTTTGTGTTTTCTTAGGTGGGAGCAGAGGAAGGATCCTCATGGCAGAACATACTACGTCGATCACAACACAAGAACAACAACCTGGGAACGACCTCAGCCCTTACCGATGGGGTGAGACACCGGACTGCGCACACACACACACACACACACACACTCTCTCTCTCACACATATACGCACACACACTAGGGGTGTAGAAATTAATCGATGCATCGCGATGCGGACATGGACGATTCTGCATCGGTGCAGTAATAGACCATAACCGATTATAGCCTATGATGTCATTTGCATATGCGCTTGTCATGCAAGTATTAAAAATGCTCTGTATTTTTAATTCGGAGTTTTGCTTTTCCCCGAATATGGCACGTGTGTTCGTTAGAGACAAAAGCGGGGACTTCATTGCACTGAATATGCGCTGTGACACGTGTGCATTTGCTTCCATTTGCTGTTATTTTAGTCTTTAACTTTAGATATGCTTTCATTTCTGCTGTTTGGGATGCAGTACGTATTAGATGCACGAAACTAGCGTACTGACAGACTTTCATGTGCGTCTTGAGTTTGTCTTGAAGCTCACAGCCGCGGTTAAACGCACTCGCATCTACTTTTATGATACGAAACACACACTCACTCACTCTTTCTCACTCTTTCTCTCTCTCTCTCTCTCTCACACACTCACACACACTCTCTGGTGTCAGTTATATCATTGACTTGATTGCACAGACACTATTCAAACTGACCTGAGCGGATGATGACATCACTGAATTCAATGATGAACTGCCTTTAACTGAACATTGAGTGTTTACTATCGTCCTTCTGCATTGACACACTATTCTCCTGTTTAAAGGGTTAGTTCACCCCAGATATTTATCTTACAAAAACACGTCTTCACTACAGGGGGCCTTTATTCACCCCCGGAGCCGTGTGGGGCACGTTTTATTATAGATACATACACTTTTTTTCACATTTTCTGTCTGATTGAGCAGCTCGACCCGCTCATCCTGATTATGACTGGAATGCTCATTATTACAGGAGAAAAACATGCTGTTAATGAAAACACTGGTCAAATGTTTATTTTCCACACTAATAAAAACATTATTTAAATCAATGTAATTACATGATCACAGTGAATAACTCTACATAGTGAATTAAATTAAAGCCCTTTTAATCTTTGGGGAAAAAAGCCCTAATTCTGTGTTCAGATTCCAGAATGAGCATTTTGACATTTGTAGGACATATGTTCATGTGTGTGACTGAAATCAGAGCATTAGTGGGTCCCAGGGTTTCCCAGTAGATTATTACAGATCAGTGGACCAACATGTTTATTTCTGACACGCTCGTGATGTGAGTTTGTCTGGGACTGATGGAGGAGTGTTCAGGACACAAGTTTGGAGAGTATAGTGGAGATATAGTGTTAGATGTTAGTACAGATGTGTGTGTAACGGTAACCGAGTTCTTGTCTGTTGTTGATCACCTTCTCTCGTTCTGACTGTAGCTGGGAGCGGAGGGTGGATAACCGCAGCAGGATTTATTACGTGGATCATAACACGCGCACCACCACGTGGCAGCGGCCGACGATGGAGTCTGTGAGGAACTTTGAGCAGTGGCAGTCCCAGCGCAGTCAGCTGCAGGGAGCCATGCACCAGTTCAACCAGAGATACCTGTACTCGGTACATTCAGCAGTCTGTGATGGGGATTCAGTCGTTCACACACTGATGCTCGTCTGCTCACGCTCTGTCTCTGTCTCCAGGCCTCCATGATGTCTGCTGAGAACGATCCTCTGGGGCCGCTGCCCCCCGGCTGGGGTAAGTTAGCGCTCCGCTGGGTCACACGTGTGTGTGTGTGTGTGTGTGACTGTGAGTGTGCTGTGTTCATGTTCTCAGAGCGCCGTGTCGACACCAACGATCGCGTCTACTTCGTCAATCACAGCACAAAGACGACGCAGTGGGAAGATCCACGAACACAAGGGTGAGTGAAGCTCCTCGTGACCTCTGTGACCTTCAGATCTCCCTCTCCTCACGCGTGTGTGTGTGTGTGTGTGTGTGTGTGTGTGTGTGTGTGTGTGAATCAGGCTGCAGAACGAGGACCCGCTCCCCGAGGGCTGGGAGATTCGTTACACCAGGGAGGGAGTGCGCTACTTTGTGGATCATAACACACGCACCACGACCTTCAGTGACCCGCGGACGGGCAAATCTGCCGTGTGAGTCCTTCAGTCTCACAGTAATTATGTTTCCATTTAAAGTTGTGAATATGCCGTAAAACATTAGCATATAGAGGTCGAGCGATAGTGGATATTGCTGCTACCGATAGTTGGACCACACTGTCCGATACCGATTACGCTGTTATCCAGACTCACAGCTGAAAGTACCCTTCCTAATTTAAATTGTAACAGTTCATTACTTCAGTGTGTTATACACATAATTTTGGTGTCTTTGGAAAGAAGACCCTTTGGGCTTTTTATCAACCAGATTTGACAATGCTCAAAAATATTAGTTATAGATACTGAAGTGCCACACTGAATGTTTTTCTTATTTGATATAAAAATACATGAAATGAGTCCTGGAGCAATCTAGAAAAGCAATGGGTTTCTATTTCAAGTCTGAAGAAGATGCCATGAAAAATTTGATTCCTGCAAACATTTTGTCTAGACCCCCTCACCCCCCAAATATAAAAAACATATTTACCAACTGTATTGAAGGGTTCTACAAAGTATTTTAGTCATTAAACATACCCCTGCATATTTTTTCCAAATATAAAACAATAGACAGAACTTAGACATCATGTAAGTGATTTATTTGAGCACTAGAAAAAATAGAATAAGAAAAATAAATAAGAAAAATAAAAAAGATTTAACTTTGTATGTCAATTACAGAACATCCTGAGATTGCTAGAAATGAGGCACAGTCATATAGTCATGTGCTGATGGCCAGTTATAGAGATGGTAATCCTATAAATGCCAATAAAGTCAATAATCACACAGTATTTATATAGATGGCATTCACATTGATAGCTGTGATCATACAGTAATAGAGAGCTGATTTGGGCTGATTTGCACTCAAACAGATGGTTATCTTGCAGATACATTCACATTCAACATAAAACACAAACACATATATAAAAAAAATGTGCAAAAGGCGATCGCTATAAGTTCTGCCTCCATCAGCTGACAGGTGCGTCACGAGGGAGCGCCAGAATTAGTTTAGAATTTTAGTAACGATCGTTCTTAAAATGGCTACTGAACAAAAACTAAAATAGTGCTTTATAAAAAAAAAAAAACAGTACTGAACCATACTTGTAGTATAAATAATTATGTTATAATTAAGTAATAATAATAATAGTAAATGTTGTAATTACCACACTCTAATAGAGCCCTATGAAATCAGTTTTATTTTTTCCTAAATTCTGATATTTATTTTTTAATTTTTCTGTATTGTTTTTTTACATTTATTTTTCCAAGTTTATTAATCAAACAGCAAGCCGAATTAATTAAAACCATGAAACTTATACATTTTCCCATCAATTTAATAAAAGTTTAACAAAAATTACATGTTTAGGTCCCATTAAATGTTTTATTTTTTTGCAGTTAGTTACAATAAAAAGTTTACATTTTATGGTAACCAAATTTTGTTTTAGCATGTTTAATTATTTGAATGTATAAAACAACTTTTTCTTATAGAAATTAAGCAAACAAATGGGATTTTTTATATTAAAACTAAAACATGGAAGAAATATTGTGTGATTATTCCTCAAAAATAATGTTTGTTTCATTTTAGTAGTAGGATATGTACATTCGACATTAAATCGACTTTCGCGGCTTAATAGTTAATAGATACTAGTCCATATAGTGATTTGATTTAAGTGTAATGACCTACTTTTTATTAATTTATTTAACATTTGACAAATTCTGTGACATTTTGCATTAAACTCTAAATTCTGTTTTTATGACTTAGTTTTCACGTCACAGAAATCATAGGGCCCTACAATTATACCAGCACAATGTGTACTCTCACACTTTAACTGCTCTATCCTTGAACACTTAATGATGATGTAATCAAAATAAAAGAGCAGCGCTGAGTTTAGGAGAACTAACCAGTATCACACACTCCGGACGCGTCGCATTCAACTAAAACAGTTTATTTATTCACCAAACGGAGACAGGTTTACTTGGAGTGAACAATGAGGCAAAGAGAAGTTTGAAAATTAGTGTTTTAAAAACGGAGCAAACCGAAAGAGCGAACAGTATTATAGCTCTTATTAATTAAGCATACAGTCTTTATTAGAGCTGCAGAAACACGTTTACATGGAAATGCTCAATATATAATTCATTATGTACATTAACAACAATTCAGGTGAATATAATGTAATTTAATGGAGAATTATGTGAATGATGCTGTGAGGCGTGGCAGGATTTTCTGTCTGAAGTTTCTGGCTCTGTTCAGCATCACGTGTCTGAACAAACACTCTTCTGCTGTCAGTGGTTCAGCCACTAGAGGCCGCTCTCACACTTTATGATGAACACAGAGCCTTCTCAGACGCTCCAGCAGCGGACCCAACCAGGAAAACTATCGGCATGGATTTTTGCCGATAACCGAATAATAACTGTTCCAGCAATCAACTATTGATGCCGATTAATCAGCAGAACTGATACATCAGTCGACCTCTATATAAAACACTCTTTCTATCCCATGTGAAATAAACATATCGTCCCCTCCTGGGAAACTGTGATGGCATATTAGTAAGAAATTAATAAAGAGTTTCTGCTCAGGGAAGCCTTTAATTTTTTTCCCACCACAATTAATGAATTAAACTCTGTCATGTGATTTTGCGTTCTGATGTTTGTGAACACAATCGTGCAAGACCGTTTTGGGAGTTGATTATACTGAATCATTTTGATGACAGATTTTGACTTGGGCATTTCAGAATGACTAAACCGAACCCAGTACCTTTCTCTGTGATGAGATTGTTCCTCTGCTCAGTCCAGTTTTCCAGTTACAGCATCTGATCAAAATCAAAAGTTTTTTTGTCGTGCATCCAGGAGTTTATTCACAGAATGTTTGTTCCATGTATTCAACAATATATAAAAAAAAAAGCTCCACCTTTTTAATGCACATTTTATTGTGCTTTTTGACATATCAAATAAATTGGTGGAAATGTATTGGCATTGTGTTTCTCTAATGAATGTGTGTGTTTTGCACAGCACTAAAGGTCCACAGATCGCGTACGAGCGAAGCTTTCGATGGAAACTTGCGCATTTCCGCTATTTGTGTCAGGTAACGCTCTCTCAGCTCTTCAACACGTGTGAAACCCTGTGTGTGTTTGTTTCAAAAGCGTTGTCTGTGTGTCTGCAGTCCAACGCTCTGGCCAGCCATGTGAAGTTCACCGTGTCCCGACAGACGCTGTTTGAAGACTCGTTCCAGCAGGTCTGAGACACACACCGCAAAAGCTCAGTCTGTTTGTGAACGTCTCATTTACTGGTTCTGTTTTCCTCATTACTGCAGATCATGAACTTTAAACCGTATGACCTGAGGAGACGTCTGTACATTATCTTCAAAGGAGAGGAGGGACTGGACTACGGAGGCCTCGCTCGGTACGACACACACTAGGGATGGGACGAAATATCGTTTGACAAAATATTGCGATACAAAACGTGACGAAACGCATCGAGATCGAAAAAAATGGATCGCGAAATAAAGATAGATGGCACTGCTGCATGATTTGCATAGTATATAAATAATTTAGTGTATTATATGTGTGTGTATGTATATGGGGCAGACATACAGTCTATGGTGGCAGGATGGCAGTACCATCTGTTGATCAAGCAGGGTAAAAAAACTAAATGAAAAAAAAAAGATTATATCCGGGGAACGGTGCGGTACGTCGTCACGTCAAGACCATGGAGTCAAATGAGGTCGAAATTGAGGACGGAAAATGACACACAGACCATCGCCAACATGAAGGGCGTCATTCTACTCGACATCTCGGACCGGTAACTCTGCGAGAGAGAGCCCCGGCTGCGCGCGCTCACAGTCTTCTAACAACACGAGCGCTTCTTGCTCTCTCTCTCTTGTGCACATTAATCAAAATCATTAAACACGATAGAAAAAGGGTGAAACCCCAAAGTTTCACGTGGAGCATTCAGAGATTTCTTTTTCTCCATGACAGGCTGCTGGCTCCCACTGTTCATTTTTATTTATTTATTTTTGGGAAAAAAAGAGAGAGAGAGTCTCTGTGTGCGTGTGTCTGTGAGAGAGGGAGGGAGTGAAGGATTGAAAGAGAGAAATGTTTGAGCTAGTTTGATTTTATTTTTTTTCAGACCAGTGACATAGATGAAAGAACCACTAGGGCCAGTGCTTCGACATCAGAGCAGGCCAGGGTCGTGGTTGAGGCAGCACAGGGAGCAGAGCAGAGATTACACCAGAACATGTTGATATGTTAGTTTTTTTGAAGAAGAACCAGTCCTGAGATAACTTAACCTAGGATTAGAGCAGCACTAAGGGAGTGTTCTTGTTTGTGTTTGGCCAGTTAGGCCTTGTGTTTCCCTGTGTGCAGCTGAAACAAAAATAAATAAGTTGTTATTATACAGTAATATTTGCTTCTTTTTTTTTTCTTTTTTGATATCGTATCGTGACGTATCATATCGTGACCCTGGCATATCGAGGTGCATTGTATCGTGAGTTTAAGTGTATCGTCCCATCCTTAACACACACAGAGAATCAAATCAGCACCGCCACACACACACACACACTCACACACACACATGTTTGTTTCTGTGTAAAGTGTGTTCATCCCATAGGCGTAATGGTTTTTATTCTGTAGAAACTGTATATTCTATGTCCCTTCACCAACCCTACACCTAACCCTAACCCTCACAGGAAACTTTGTGCATTTTTACTTTCTCAAAAAAACTCATTCTGTATGATTTATAAGTGTTTTGAAAAATGGGGACATGGGTTATGTCCTCATAAGTCACCCTCTCCTTGTAATACCTGTGTCATACCCATGTCATTATACAGAGTTGTGTCCTGATATGATACACACACACACACACACACACACACCCTACTACTTTAAAGTTATTGATTATTAACATCTACACCTACCCGAACCCTAAACCTACCCTTACTGTAATTTACATACAGTAATTATGTATTATATTTGCGGTTGTAGCTAGAAGCCTAACCCTTTTCCTACCTATTATATTGTGTTTTTTCTCAAATCTAGACCTACCCTTACATAATGCAGATACATTAAATTTTGTTGTTCATCATGAGAATAAGGACGCAACATTAATGTGCTCATGTGCAGTATACCCTGGTAGGAAAATCTGAGGAGTAGGATAAAGTGTCAGGACACCGGATCATCTCAGGATCTACTGAGTTTAGTTCTTTATAAGACTTCCTGAATACAAAATGTAAAAAATCATACTTGAATCAGGAGCCATAGGGCAAAAATAAATGTTGTGTTATATTAACCATATTGTATTAACATTAATTAAATTTTTATTTTTATTTTTTATAATTTTAAAGTAGTTTTTTTTAATTCACTTTTTTATATTTCAATGCAAAAATAAAGAGAGACTGACAATGATTCTCTGTTTACATTAGAGGCAGATGATCATTTTGGTCAGTGGTTTTGTCTCTTTTCACATCCCATATGAGAGACACTGCAGTAATTCTGTCTAGTGTGTGTGTGTGTGTGTGTGCAGGGAATGGTTCTTCCTCCTGTCTCACGAGGTGCTGAACCCCATGTACTGTCTGTTTGAATACGCTGGCAAGAGCAACTACTGTCTGCAGATCAACCCTGCGTCCACCATCAACCCTGACCACCTGACCTACTTCTGCTTCATCGGACGTTTCATCGCCATGGTAACACACACACACACACACACACACTCACAAGCATCAGTGAAGATGAAGTCTGTTGACCTGTCGCTCATTTCTGTGTTTTAAGGCTCTCTTCCACGGGAAGTTCATCGACACCGGCTTCTCGTTGCCCTTCTACAAGCGCATGCTCAATAAGAAACTGATCTTGAAGGATCTGGAGTCAATAGATCCTGAGTTCTATAACTCTCTTATCTGGATCAGGTGTGTATGTCTCGTTATAATAAAACCATCCTGACCTGGAATGATGAGGTCTGAGGTCACAGTAATTGTTTCTACAGAAGACTGATAGTCGCTCATGTGATTCTTTCGCAGAGACAACAACATCGAGGAGTGTGACCTGGAGATGTACTTTTCAGTGGACATGGAAATCCTGGGCAAAATCACATCCCACGACCTGAAAGAAGATGGAGCTGATGTCCTGGTGACAGAGGAGAATAAAGAGGAGTATATTGGGTAAGAGCTGTAGCTGCTTCTTTTATGCCCGTTTCACACTGCAACTATGAGCTTCATGTCAGCGTCACTGCATCGTAACTTCAACATCACTACAGTAACACTTCAGCATAACTGAAACCTAACTGCAGCATAACAACAGCGTGACTTCAGGGTAACTTCAGCATAACTACAGAGTTACTTTTGCATAAATGCAGCGTAACTTCAACTTCACTACAGCATGTAACTACAGACTAAGTGCAGAGTAACTACAGGTTAATTGCAGCGTACCTGCAACATAACTGCAGCGTAACTAGGCAAGTCAAGTCACCTTTATTTATATAGCGCTTTAAACAAAATACATTGCGTCAAAGCAACTGAACAACATTCATTAGGAAAACAGTGTGTCAGTAATGCAAAGTGACAGTTAAAGGCAGTTCATCATTGAATTCAGTGATGTCATCTCTGTTCAGTTAAATAGTGTCTGTGCATTTATTTGCAATCCCCAACTAAGCAAGCCATCGGTGACAGAATGGAGAAAAAAACCTTGGGAGAAACCAGGCTCAGTTCTCCTCTGACCAGACGAAACCAGTAGTTCAATTCCAGGCTGCAGCAAAGTCAGATTGTGCAGAAGAATCATCTGTTTCCTGTGGTCTTGTCCTGGTGCTCCTCTGAGACAAGGTCTTTACAGGGGATCTGTATCTGGGCTCTAGTTGTCCTGGTCTCCGCTGTCTTTCAGGGCAGTAGAGGTCCTTTCTAGGTGCTGATCCACCATCTGGTCTGGATACGTACTGGATCCGGGTGACTGCAGTGACCCTCTGATCTGGACACAGACTGGATCTGGTGGCTACGGTGATCTCGGAAAAAGAGAGAAACAGACTAATATTAGCGTAGATGCCATTCATCTAATGATGTAGCAAGTACATCGGGTGTTATGGGAAGTGTTCATGGTTCCGGTTTACCTAATTAATGCAGCCTAAAAATCCTTTAACGGATTTGGATATTAAAAGTATATTAGTGTGTTATGTGTAAACCAGGTTAAAGAGATGGGTCTTTAATCTAGATTTAAACTGCAAGAGTGTGTCTGCCTCCCGAACAATGTTAGGTAGGTTATTCCAGAGTTTAGGCGCCAAATAGGAAAAGGATCTGCCTCCCGCAGTTGATTTTGATATTCTAGGTATTATCAAATTGCCTGAGTTTTGAGAACGTAGCGGACGTAGAGGATTATAATGTAAAAGGAGCTCATTCAAATACTGAGGTGCTAAACCATTCAGGGCTTTATAAGTAATAAGCAATATTTTAAAATCTATACGATGTTTGATAGGGAGCCAGTGCAGTGTGGACAGTACCGGGCTAATATGGTCATACTTCCTGGTTCTAGTAAGAACTCTTGCTGCTGCATTTTGGACTAGCTGTAGTTTGTTTACTAAGCGTGCAGAACAACCACCCAATAAAGCATTACAATAATCTAACCTTGAAGTCATAAATGCATGGATTAACATTTCTGCATTTGACATTGAGAGCATAGGCCGTAATTTAGATATATTTTTGAGATGGAAATTTTTTTTTTAGCAGTTTTACAAATGCTAGAAACGTGGCTTTCTAAGGAAAGATTGCGATCAAATAGCACACCTAGGTTCATAACTGATGACGAAGAATTGACAGAGCAGCCATCAAGTCTTAGACAGTGTTCTAGGTTATTACAAGCTGAGTTTTTAGGTCCTATAATTAACACCTTAGCAGTAAGAAATTACTCGTCATACAATTTTTTATAGCGACTATGCATTCCATTAGTTTTTCAAATTAGTGTTTCACTGGGCCACGAAGAAATATAGAGCTGAGTATCATCAGCATAACAGTGAAAGCTAACACCATGTTTCCTGATGATATCTCCCAAGGGTAACATATAAAGTGTGAAGAGTAGCGGCCCAGGTACTGAGCCTTGATGTACTCCATACTGCACTTGTGATTGATATGAAACATCTTCATTCACTTCTACGAATTGATGTCGGTCATATAAGTACGATTTAAAAGCCATGCTAATGCACTTCCACTGATGCCAACAAAGTGTTCAAGTCTATGCAAAAGAATGTTGTGTCAAACGCAGCACTAAGATCCAATAAAACTAATAGAGAGATACACCCACGATCAGATGATAAGAGCAGATCATTTGTAACTCTAAGGAGAGCAGTCTCAGTACTATGAAGTGAAGTGAAGTGACATTCAGCCAAGTATGGTGACCCATACTCAGAATTTGTGCTCTGCATTTAACCCATCCGAAATGCACACACACAGAGCAGTGAACACACACACACACTGTGAGCACACACCCGGAGCAGTGGGCAGCCATTTATGCTGCGGCGCCCGGGGAGCAGTTGGGGGTTCGATGCCTTGCTCAAGGGCACCTAAGTCGTGGTATTGAAGGTGGAGAGAGAACTGTACATGCACTACCCCCACCCACAATCCCGTCCGGCCCGAGACTAGAACCCACAACCCTTCGATTGGGAGTCCAACCCTCTAACCATTAGGCCACGACTTCCCCTTCCCCATGATACGGTCTAAATCCTGATTGGAAATCCTCACATATATCATTTTTCTCTAAGAAGGAATATAATTGTGAGGATACCACCTTTTCTAGTATCTTGGACAGAAAAGGGAGATTCGAGATTGGTCTATAATTAACTAGTTCTCTGGGGTCAAGTTGTGGTTTATTGATGAGAGGCTTAATAACAGCCAGTTTGAAGGTTTTGGGGACATATCCTAATGACAATGAGGAATTAATAATATTCAGAAGAGGATCTATGGCTTCTGGAAGCACCTCTTTTAGGAGCTTAGATGGTATAGGGTCTAACATACATGTTGTTGGTTTAGATGATTTAACAAGTTTATACAATTCTTCCTCTCCTATAGTAGAGAATGAGTGGAACTGTTCCTCAGGGGGTCTATAGTGCACTGTCTGATGTGATACTGTAGCTGACGGCTGAATGGTTGCAATTTTATCTCTAATAGTATCGATTTTAGAAGTAGTTCATAAAGTCATTACTGCTGTGGTGTTGGGAAATGTCAACACTTGCTGAGGCTTTATTTTTCGTTAATTTAGCCACTGTATTGAATAAATACCTGGGATTATGTTTGTTTTCTTCTAAAAGAGAAGAAAAGTACGCGGATCTAGTAGTTTTTAAAGCTTTTTTGTAGGATAGGTTACTTTCCCGCCAAGCAATACGAAATACCTCTAGTTTTACTTTCCTCCAGCTGCGCTCCATTTTTCGGGCTGCTCTCTTTAGGGTGGGAGTATGCTCATTATACCATGGTGTCACTGTTTTCCTTAACCTTCCTTAAGCGTAAAGGAGCAAATGTAGTTAAAGTGCTAGAAAAGAGAGAGTCCATAGTTTCTGTTACATCATCAAGTTGTTTTGGATATGCTAAGGAATCCGGATACATCAGGAAGATAACTTAAAAAGCAGTCTTGTGTGGTAGAAGTGATGGTTCTACCATACTTAGAATTTACAGTTTTGGCTATATGAAGTTTGCACAAAACTAAATAACTAACTAACTAAACTACAGCCTAAGTGCAGCGTAACTACAGCGTTTAAATGGGCAAATCTTATATACGTTTTTGAATCTTTTTTATTTTTTTGGTACACTCCAATTCTTGTTAAACATTCTAGACATAGGCTACTTATTCTGTTTATTTTTAGCAATTTTTTGTGTTATATTTTTATTTAATTTTGTGTTAAATGTTTATTTTTTCTATCGAAAGTGTCCCATCACTTTATTTGAACATGAGTGCAGCAAAAATAGGCTTCAGCGCTGCTCTTTATCCCGCTGTGAATGCGCACTTAGTGTGAGTGTTCCTGTCTCTTGTCCCGCAGGCTAATGGCTGAGTGGAGGTTTTCTCGTGGCGTTGAGAGTCAGACCAAAGCGTTCCTGGATGGGTTTAACGAGGTGGTGCCACTGCAGTGGCTGCAGTACTTTGATGAGAAGGAGCTGGAGGTGCGTTTGCAGTTTATATGACCATCTGACCCATCTGAAGCTCTCGATGATGGACGCTTTTGTGTTTGCAGGTGATGTTGTGTGGCATGCAGGAGGTGGATCTGCAGGACTGGCAGAGGAACACAGTCTATCGTCACTACACACGCAACAGCAAACAGATCATCTGGTTCTGGCAGGTGTGAGACGCCTCTGACATAACTTATGTCTTTCTTAAGGTCTCGTAGGAAAGCGCCACAGCTTTTTTAATTGCTTTCTTGGCCTGATTTTTAGGTGTGTGTGTATGTGTGTATATAAATATATGTATGAAATACTGAATTTGGGATTTTCCTTAGTTGTCAGTTATCATCAAACTTAAAATAAGTAAACATTTGAAATATATCAGTCTGTGTGTAATCAGTTAATATAATATACAAGTTTCACTTTAATAAATAAATCAACTTTTTGATGATATTCTAATTTTATATATATATATATATATATATATATATATATATATTAGGGGTGTAACGGTTCACAAAATTCACGGTTCGGTTCGATACGATACACTGATGTCACGGTTCGGTTCGGTTCGATACGTTTTAGATACAGCAAAATGTAAAAACATCTCAACTTTTCAGAATGCCGCAAGCGCACCGCGGGTCATGTGACAAGAACCAACCAATCAGCTTCATCCTTTCCCGTAACAATGTTGAGAGCTCAGCCAAGATGAAGGAACAGCTGATCATAGTTGTATATGGATTGCAATTTTGAAATAAATTCAGTAGCAGAGCTACTGCAAGCGATTTTTAGAGCTGCAAATCCATTTATCCTTCGCTGAAATTTCCGCGTCTCATGGAGAGAGCACGTCATTGTTGCTTAGCAAAGACAGACGCCTCATGAGCGCTTCTGCCCGAGCGCTTTGGAAAGGAGGAGAAAGATGTGCTAAGCGTTTTCCACGCGTTTTTAGGCACGATATGTGAACGGCCCCTAAGGCGCTCGCTCGCTCACTCAGCACGCGCTGAAGGCTCGTTGCAAAATGTCTAATGCATTTAACAGACCAGAAATATAAGATCCTAAAATAACCAACAGGTCTGGTGTTTGGGTTGGATTCCCTGTAAGCTATAGTGTCTAAATGCTGCAGGGATAGTTTGCTGCGTGCATGTTTCTCCTTTTTTTCGTCTTTTCCCAGATAGTACTGACGCATATATCCCAGATATTCCCGCTGGTTTTTTTTTTGTTTTTTTTTGTAATCCCGCTGGTGTACCCTGTCATGTTGCAGATGCGACAT
This sequence comes from Carassius gibelio, assembly GCF_023724105.1. NCBI lineage: Eukaryota > Metazoa > Chordata > Actinopteri > Cypriniformes > Cyprinidae > Carassius > Carassius gibelio. Next base: position 701,282 of record NC_068419.1, on the reverse strand, counting down.
ACCGTTGTTTTTTTATCCACCACTCTCTTGCCATCACCATTATAGCTTAAAGGGAATCCAAAGTGCACCAAACACCAGACCTGTTGGTTATTGGGGGATCTTCTCATTTCTAGTCTGTTAAACGCATTGGCTATTTTGCAACGAGCCTTCAGCGTGTACTGAGTGAGCGAGCGCCTGCTGAGTAGCCTAACATAAACATATAAGATGGTGTTTTTTTCTTCTTCGGGAGTGTCAGGGGCGTTGCCTGTTACGTTGTTTGGGTTATTGGGCTACCTTGTTGAACGCATATCATTATATTTCTTTCTCTCTCTTTTTTTTTTTTTTCAAATATAATTAATTACTCCAACGAACCGTTCGGTATACATAATGCGTACCGCGTACCGAACCGAAAGCGTCGTACCGAACGGTTAAATACGAATACGCGTATCGTTACACCCCTAATATATATATATATATATATATATATATATATACACTTCAATATATATTTTTTTTTCTCACTTTTTTTTTTCCTTTTGAAGCATTGTATGCATTATATGCATTTAGAAATTTTGTCCAATTGGATTTATATGGAAGAGTCACACGGGCTGAGCATTAAGGATATTTTAATATTTTATCTTCATTTTGATTCTCAAGGTCTAACAGACATGTTAACATTACCTAACCCTGTCAATGGTAAATTAATTTCATGCTAATATTTTTGGCCCAACTGCAGTCTCTCAACACATCGGATGAAAACAGACTTGTCTTTTATACTCCTTTATCTTTAAAGTAGATGCGAATTAAACCTGAATCATTTTACCTGTTTGTTTTATATATATGTTATGTTGAAGTGATCTCTGTTTGGGTTTTAGTGATTTTCACAATACTTCGAAGCATACTGAACTGGAAGGGGAAGCTGGTTTTGGCCCATTGAAGAGTGAGGTCTGAATCTGTTGTGTGTGTGTGTGTGTGTGCAGTTGGTGAAGGAGGTGGATAACGAGGTGCGTCTGCGTCTGATGCAGTTTGTGACGGGCACCTGCAGACTTCCTCTGGGGGGCTTCGCTGAACTCATGGGTGAGTGTTCAGCGGTTTATCTCCATCACCCGTGTGACACAGACGTATTTGACTCTTCTCTTCTGATTCTTCATCCTCCAGGAAGCAACGGACCGCAGAAGTTCTGCATTGAGAAGGTGGGCAAAGAGACCTGGCTGCCCCGGAGTCACACCTGGTGAGTTTTCAGGATGAAGACAGACGTCACAAGCAGTTTACGTTCACGTCTCACTCCGTTCTGTGTGTTTCAGCTTTAACCGGCTGGATCTGCCCCCCTACAAAAGCTACGAACAGCTGAAGGAGAAGCTGCTCTTTGCGATCGAGGAGACGGAAGGATTCGGTCAAGAGTAATGAAATGTCTCTTCTCTTTACGGCCAAGTAAAACAAAACCATGAAACTTGCACAGATGATTACCAATGTAAATAAGCTATTTTTTCATTTTAAACCAAATCTTTATCTTAAGACATCATTTAGCGATCTTCATAACATGATTCCCCATGAATATGCAAGCGTTTGAGCTTTTCTGATCTTTTCGATACTGATATATATATATATATACACAACAACGCTTTATTCATTTGGTGGGTTTAAAAAAAATAAACAAACAAAAACATTAGAGATGATTTTATAGTAGAGCTCCAAACTTCCAGCTCTAGTTTTATAGAGCTTTTACAGAATGATTGTAGAGTTTGATCAGGTGCCTGGGGTTTTCTTTGTGTCGTTGGACATCAAGTTGTGATAGTTAAGCGCTTGCATGGCTGCCTGCAGACTGAGAGATGATTGACTCTGTGTCTCATATCATTCATCACGACTGGTTCGGACAGTATTGCTGTTGTCCATCAGTATTGGTTCCTCCAGAGTCTCTGCAGATGCTCAGAACGTCAGTTGTGCTCGAAGCACTTCACTATTTCTGTGGCCTTTGTCTGTCAGAGGAGGAAAACTGTCCATGAATTTTTCATATTAAAATATATGAGTTCTAACAAACTTGGCTGTCTCTCGTGTTCTTCAAACACTGACAAAGACTTAGTGGTAGATTCCTGTTTTTGTGTGTGTTTTTTATAGTTTCTTTAATTGCATCTCAGCACAGAACTCTTGAGCACATCATAAAGATACATTTTTGTTTGGATTTATTTCATTTGCAGAGAGCACAAAATATAGTCAGTTTGTTAAATCAATTTTTGTTATTTGAATTGCTTTCAAAACATCAGATTCATGTAAAGAAAGAAGAAAAATCATGTTACATAGTTTTAAGGTTCAGTGTCTTGTACAGTATTGTTCAAAATAATAGCAGTACAATGTGATTAACCAGAATAATCAAGGTTTTTAGTATATTTTTTATTGCTACGTGGCAAACAAGTTACCAGTAGGTTCAGTAGATTGTCAGAAAACAAACAAGACCCAGCATTCATGATATGCACGCTCTTAAGGCTGTGCAATTGGGCAATTAGTTGAAAGGGGTGTGTTCAAAAAAATAGCAGTGTCTACCTTTGACTGTACAAACTCAAAACTATTTTGTACAAACATTTTTTTTTTCTGGGATTTAGCAATCCTGTGAATCACTAAACTAATATTTAGTTGTATGACCACAGTTTTTTAAAACTGCTTGACATCTGTGTGGCATGGAGTCAACCAACTTGTGGCACCTCTCAGCTGTTATTCCACTCCATGATTCTTTAACAACATTCCACAATTCATTCACATTTCTTGGTTTTGCTTCAGAAACAGCATTTTTGATAGCACCCCACAAGTTCTCAATTGGATTAAGGTCTGGAGATTGGGCTGGCCACTCCATAACATTAATTTTGTTGGTTTGGAACCAAGACTTTGCCCGTTTACTAGTGTGTTTTGGGTCATTGTCTTGTTGGAACAACCATTTCAAGGGCATGTCCTCTTCAGCATAGGGCAACATGACCTCTTCAAGTATTTTAACATATGCAAACTGATCCATGATCCCTGGTATGCGATAAATAGGCCCAACACCATAGTAGGAGAAACATGCCCATATCATGATGCTTGCACCTCCATGCTTCACTGTCTTCACTGTGTACTGTGGCTTGAATTCAGAGTTTGGGGGTCGTCTCACAAACTGCCTGTGGCCCTTGGACCCAAAAAGAACAATTTTACTCTCATCAGTCCACAAAATGTTCCTCCATTTCTCTTTAGGCCAGTTGATGTGTTCTTTGGCAAATTGTAACCTCTTCTGCACATGCCTTTTTTTTAACAGAGGGACTTTGCGGGGGATTCTTGAAAATAGATTAGCTTCACACAGACGTCTTCTAACTGTCACAGTACTTACAGGTAACTCCAGACTGTCTTTGATCATCCTGGAGGTGATCATTGGCTGAGCCTTTGCCATTCTGGTTATTCTTCTATCCATTTTGATGGTTGTCTTCCGTTTTCTTCCACGTCTCTCTGGTTTTGCTCTCCATTTTAAGGCATTGGAGATCATTTTAGCTGAACAGCCTATCATTTTTTGCACCTCTTTATAGGTTTTCCCCTCTCTAATCAACTTTTTAATCAAAGTACGCTGTTCTTCTGAACAATGTCTTGAACGACCCATTTTCCTCAGCTTTCAAATGCATGTTCAACAAGTGTTGGCTTCATCCTTAAATAGGGGCCACCTGATTCACACCTGTTTCTTCACAAAATTGATGACCTCAGTGATTGAATGCCACACTGCTATTTTTTTGAACACACCCCTTTCAACTAATTGCCCAATTGCACAGCCTTAAGAGCGTGCATATCATGAATGCTGGGTCTCATTTGTTTTCTGAGTATCTACTGAACCTACTGGTAACTTGTTTGCCACGTAGCAATAAAAAAATATACGAAAAACCTTGATTATTCTGGTTAGTCACATTGTACTGCTATTATTTTGAACTATACTGTAGGTGGATGGACGATTCTGAGAGAATTCAGAGTTTCCAGGTGTGCACGTGTGTTGATTAGTTTAAATGAGCTTGATAAATCCTCATTACTATACAATAAACCGATTAGCCACATGCTGAAGCTTCACGAATGATCTTTGATCTGTCAGTCCAGGGTCTCTGTCGTATCTGTGGACTCACAGATAATGGCAGACACTGAAAGAGCGTCTAAAATAGCGAATGATAAATCACCAACATACACATCGCTTACTGTAGATATGAGCGTTAAAAAGTTTTATTCATTCAGTAGTGAATGTGACCTATTTAGTGTGGTTATTTAATTCACCCTAATAAACATCTTACCTCTAATGCCGCATTTCAACCGAATTTACACAGAACATTTTTACCAGGAACTTTTTCCCCCGCAGACCTGTTGCTTTTTGTGTTTCCACTGCGGTCTAAAATACCGGGCAGATTAGACAAATAGTCTGGTGATGTAGGTCTGTGTGCATTTCTCAATACAAAGTATGCACATTTAGGACTTGCATCCTCGGTAGTTCAGACTTTGTGCATTCGACTCGGGAGTGTGATATCCACGACGAAGCGAATCCGGTAAATCAGCAAACAGCTGCGTACTTGATAACGTTAGTCAGCTGACCATGGCTACTGCAATTTTCCTCTGTATATTTACAATAAAACGAAATAGGGTATCAAATACCGCTGCCTCCTTTTGTTTTCATTTGAACATAATAACAGCTGCAGAAATGTACTTAGTTCAGGGATATCACTGAGGCAGATTGCGAACCACTGCAGACAAAAGAATGATAAAACACATAATCCTTGCTCAAATGCAGCAATACTCATTTACAGACCGAAACGGTCACCTACTTTGTGTGCTGCAAACCAAGAGTTCTTTTTCTCCATTTCTTTTTGGTGGTAGTCAAGGAGCTCGTATGTGAGCCGCTTCCCGTTGGTGCTGATGCGGCACAGTGATGCCAGATCACGGGACACTCGGCATCATCTTCGAACAAGTGCGAACAAAGAGATGTGTTCACCCTCTAGTCAGGTCAACTCACCTTTATTTATTTATTTATTCAAAGGGGCTATGGACCCTTCCCCCAAAAGGAAGCTATCACCTAAAAATGGACAGAACAGGCCTCTGGTTCCCTAGCAACCAAAGACACACTATCTGATAACACTAGGTTTACGACGCCCAAAAATGTGGCTGAGCAACTCAAGTCTCTCAGAAACAGACACATAATGCACATAAAAAGGGACTCTTCTCTAGTTAATTAATAGAAAAACCTTTCTTTGAATTAACTCACATATACTTTAGGGGATTGTTTATACTGTTACTGTTCTTGTATATAGTGTTTTGTGTATTGTATATGTTTTATACATGCTTATGATGGATCACTAGTTAATATAACCTCATCTATATGATGTTTGGTATGTATGAGTTTGTATTTTCATGATCTAAATGAGAGTGTATATTAAATATTGATGCCTATACAACACATTAGTTTTATAAGAATCTTAAAGATTCTTCTCTTTAACTCTCCAATCTAATTTCATATGCATGACACCAGACTAGAGACAAAGAGTTGTAAAAATTCCCTCCAAAAGGTACTATTCCTCATTGGCTCACTCAAATCCTGAGGGTGTGACATCATCCCCCTATATAGATCACTGATCACCAGATCAGGCGGTTCTTCTAGATTCAGGAATTCCAGGAGAAGATGTTGAGCTAAGGGCCTTAACCATGCTAAGCTTGTGCCAGGTTTCGGCCTTGACTATTCATTCATCGAAATCCTCTGATTCGAGCTCAGGGTTAGGCTCATCAATTCACTTTTGGTAGAGACCAACTGGAGCCCCAAAGTGCATCAGGACTCTATCAAACAGGTGAGACTTGCAAGTGTCAAACTTAGTCTTATTAATTGATACATTAAGTATCATATGCACCTTTTACAAAGGTGTTTGAACTAAGAAACTGATGTTTCCTTCAGGCTGTAGATCTGCTGAATATCAAATTGTACCATAGCTCCATGTCTTTATTTATTTTCTTTTGACTGCTTAAGCTTTAACCCTTTTCCTATGCCAACTGTATGCATGTGTGTGTGTGTGTGTGTATGTTAGACTAGTTTAAGTGTTTATGTAGTTAATAAAGTCTTTATTTGTATCACACTTGAGGTTGTTTATTGTTTGCTCATAACTGAAGTTCCTAATCATGCAGATTTTTGCTACTGGCTCTGAGTAGTATTGTACAGTAAGAAGGTTATTTTCCTTAACCAGGAAATTAACATTCTTAGAATTGCCAGACATTTGACACTAAGAGGTCATGTAAATAGAAGTTAATAAATAGTATTTACTTACAGCGTATCTAAATATTTATAATTAATCATAACTAATTATGATTGATTATTTATATTTCCCCTTTTGAGCTGATTCGCAACATTATATAGTGCTTTAAACAAAAAAGATTTGTGTCAAAGCAACTGAACAACATTAATTAGGAAAACAGTGTCAATAATGCAAAATGACAGTTAAAGGCAGTTCATCACTGAATTCAGTGATGTCATCATCTCAGCTCAGTTTAAAAAGTATATGTGTAATCATTTGCAATCAAGTCAACGATATCGTTGTAAATGATGAAGCAAGTATATCGGGTGTTATGGGAAGTGTTTCTGGTTCTGGTTTACCTAAATAATGCAGCCTAAAAATCCTTTAATGGATTTGGATATTGGACACATTTTAGTGTGTTATGTGTAAACCAGGTTAAAGAGATGGGTCTTTAATCTGGATTTTAACAGCAAGAGTGTGTCTGCCTCCCGAACAATGTTAGGTAGGTTATTCCAGAGTTTAGGCGCCAAATAGGTAAAGGATCTGCCGTCCGCAGTTGATTTTGATATTCTAGGTATTATCAAATTGCCTAAATTTTGAGAACGTAGCGGACATGGAGGATATCATGAGGATATCAGCTTTCTAGCACTTGTAAATAGAACACCTAGGTTCCTAACTGATGACGAAGAATTGACAGAGCAGCCATAATGTCTTAGACAGTGTTCTAGGTTATTACATGCAGAGTTTTTAGGTCCTAAAATGAACACCTCTGTTTTTCTGAATTTAGCAGTAAGAAATTACTCGTCATCCAGTTTTTTATATCGAATATGCATTCCATTAGTTTTTCAAATTGGTGTGTTTCACCGGGCCGCAAAGAAATAGAGCCGAGTATCATCAGCATTACAGTGAAAGCTACCACCATTCACCTGATGATATCTCCCAAAGGTAACATGTAAAGCGTGAAGAGTAGCGGCCCTAATACTGAGCCTTGAGGTACTCCATACTGCACATGTGATACGATCAGATGATAAGAGCAAATCCTCAAAGATACAATTTTTTATCTAAGATGGAATATAATTGTGAGGATACTACCTTTTCTAGTATCTTGGACAGAAAAGGGAGATTCAAGATCAGTCTGATGGCTGAATTGTTACAATTTTATCTCTAATAGTATCGATTTTATAAGTAAAGTAGTTCATAAAGCCATTACTGTTGTTATGTTGGGAAATGTACACACTTGTTGAGGCTTTATTTTTCGTTAATTTAGCCACTGTATTGAATAAATACCTGGGGTTATGTTTGCTTTCTTCTAAAAGAGAAGAAAACTAATCGGATCTAGCAGTTTTTAATGCTTTTCTGTAGGATAGGTTACTTTCACTAATAGAGAGATACAACCATGATCAGATGATAAGAGCAGGTAAATTCCTTTCAATAGAATCTAATCAATCTCTTTACTAATGACTGGTGTGAGTTGAAAACTCATATTAATATTAAAACTCAACGCAGAGCGCAACCAAGCAATTGTGGATTTGGTCAAGCTTGTTTGGCAATTGTTTACAAGAAACACGCTTGGGGTTGATCATCCAAGCGAGCTGGCCTCAGCGTGAAGGTGTATAGTTTTTAAAGGCCAAAACACTCTATAATCCTTAGGTACACTACTAAAGAGTTTGCTTTGAACATTTCCCTCAATCTAGCTGATTTGAGGTATCGGGGAAAAATAATGTTGGGCATCAAAGTTCTACCAGACCTCCCTTCTAGAAGTTTTACATGATGGTTATTTAAGTTATTATGAAGACTATACTGATCTTGTGCTTCTCCAGATATGTATGACAAGACTATATAATTATCTCATTCTTTTTTTGACTAACGAACAGTTGTATTTAACTTATAAAATCAGCTTTCTTGACAGCTAAATCAGAATGCAGATTCATGGTCCAAATACATTTCTGGGGAATTAAGAGTATTTTTCCTAGTTTAAACCCTGTTTTCTGTTCCCTGTTGCCTAAATGTTACATTGTTAATTTTAGATTGCTTATGTTAGCGTATTAATGTTAATATTACTCAGCTA
>NC_068419.1:663555-684975 GCF_023724105.1 Carassius gibelio | reverse complement strand
CATTCAATTAATAATTTTTTCAGTGTGTGGAACATAAAAGAAGATTTTTTTTACCAATATCCTGGCCAATATTTTCAGTATAATGAATGTAAATGGGGCTGTCAAGTTACAAAATCATAAAAAGCACCATGAAAGTATCATAAAAGTGATTCATATAATTCCTGAGCTGTATTCTATAAATTTTGAAATCATACAGTAGCTTGTAAATAAAGTGTAAATTAAACCAAAAATTAAGACATTATTCATGGAAAATCTTCCGAGTTCATGACAGACTGAATGCAAATGAATCTTTAATTTGTGACAGATCTTTGAATTGTGTTATTTAGTTTGTAAAATGAGAAAAAAATCTTTTTTTGAAATGATTCAATTATTCTTTTTGAATGATTCAGTTCTCGAATTCAACTCACTGATTCAGTCACAGCACTAAAAACTGGCATGAAATGAAAATACACATTTATCTAACTGTGAACAATTTATCCATGCATGTGTTGCTTTCTTTCTTTTTCACCTCAAAAACATTAATTAAAATAACTTAACGGTCATCCAACCAACGGACAGAAGCAAGTCCCTGCCCTAAATTTTTTCCATTACACTTGGATTTACATCAAAATATGGGTAAATAGATTTATCACTACTTCCATAACACTGAAGGGGAAGATTATCTTTGTGTTGTGACTTAATTTTCAGTCTTTTCGCCTTAAGCTATTATAGATGTCAACCACTTTTATGGTGTTTGTATGTCCTTTCTGGAGTTTGACAGTTACTTATTACATTTACTTTGCATATAAAATGCATTGTAAATGACTCTAATTGTGTTCCATGGATGAAAAAAAAAAAGCATGTTTTGAATATTTTGAGCATAATTGTTTGAGTCCACTCCAAATCTTGAGTTTTCTGTTTGGAAAGCACACACCTTTGGCTGATCTGTCTGTCAGGGGGCGGTTGGGCGTTTAGTTATCTGATTATCAGTTAGGTTGAGCCAGCATGTCTCATCGTTGCCATATTTTTATGATATGACTACAAACACAAACGTTCTCAGATACACATTTACACAGACGCACACCTGACCAGGGAAGATAAAAAGCGGTGCCTGACCACAAACTGTTCGTAGCCAAAAGAGGAGCCGAGGGGCCAAAAGGCAGAGAGGACACACACACACACACACACACACGCTTAGCAGAGTCCGGAAGCCAGCACCTCCCTGTGGTGATGCTTCTAACCCTCAGCATCTCTCAGTTAAAACCGCATTCACGTACCCACACAGATGCACACCCCCTGTGTGAGTGTCAGTTGTCTGAGCAGGAAGTAGACCGTTGCTGTTGGGTTTAACCGTAAGGGTCACGAGACCCCTGGGTCTAGCTGAGGAAACCCCATATCAACCCCCCCAAAATAGTAAGCCTCTAATGTTGAGCCTCATTGCATTCTCTTGGCAGTCGGGTGACCAGACGACCGTAGCCCAACTTCCCCATAAAATCACATCAAAATGATGCTCAAAATGCATTTACTCGCCTTTTTTTTTTTTGCTTTTAAGGTAATTTACTAAATTGCCAACAGACATTACAGCACCATGCTCATAAAGTTAATGAATATTAATTAACAATTTCCCGGACCACACAGGAGATCCCGCTGCATCCAATCAACTAACGCTTTTCTCTCCTGTCCTCCCCCTTTCACCCCCCTGGCCTAATGGGTCAGGTGGGGCATCACATCATCGGTAGCTGGACCGTCTCCAGGGGAACAGGGCTGGGGTAATTGCATGGCTCTTTTTGATGACATGCTTTTTATGCAAATGAAGGAGGGAATGCAGGGACACGGCTGGGGGGGAAACGAAGCTATCCAATCAGCTGCTTCGAGGGGCTAAGCACAATTAAAGACTGATTCAGATAATGAGCTCTTATCATCACGATGGGGCCGTTTGCATCATTATAGACACATTCTGTTATTAATATTATTGTTATTAGTTTTATTATTATTATTTCTTTATGGTGGTAATCAGAAGCATCATCATTATAGTTATGATTATTGTTATCGTTGTAAGGTTAATGATGGTTTTTATAAAGTTCCGTGCGCAGCAGAATATGCGCTAGGTCGGCTACGGCACCATATTTTTTTCCCTCTCCCTCTAACTCTCTCATTCCGTCTCGCACGCGCAGATTTGTTCAGTCATTCAGTTACAGTAGCATTGGGTGCCAGCAGTAACACCACTGTGTTCGCTGCCAACCACAATTACTGTTCCATTCTGCCAGCTGCCAAGAGCTCCGCAGATACAGAGCAGTTAACCCGCACCGATACACACACACATACGCTTGTACGCGGTTGTACACGGATCTGTGAAAATACCAATAGCAAGTGCTCAGCTGTGCATGCTATTTAAAAAGAACAGCCATGTGCGCATGTTAACACAAATACACGCTCTGCTTACACACACACTTAAGGCATAAACATTTATATAAAGAGCTATATACATTTAAAAGAACATATTGCACATTATGGACAGTCTAAATTAAAAAGTAAGCATGACTGAGTGCTTGCAAGGGGAAAACTCGTTCAAGATCAAATGCATAAAAAAAAACAGAAATGAAGAAGCCCGCACTCTAATGTACTGCAGCACAGCACACTGACTCTCAAACATACTGTAAATTGTGATTTTGTCTGTATTAGAAAGCATGCTGGGTATTTCTACAGATACAGCAGACAGAACAATGATAGATAGACAGACGGACAGACAGACAGACAGATAGATAGATATAATGCTTGGATGATAAGAACTATAGCTACTGCAGATATAATGATAGATAGAAAAGAATGATAGACAGAAAAATGAATGAAGCGATGGATGGATGGAAATACAGATACTGCACAAAGAATGATAGAATGGATGGAAAGAATTATAGATACTGCAAATAAAATGATTGATAGAAAAAAAAATGATAGGATGAATGGATGGAACTACAGATCCTGCATACATAACGACAGATAGTTAGACGGAGTAATGAATGAATGGATAAAACAACAGATTTATCAAGTAGAATGATGGACAGAAATAGAAAAGAATAGGAAAATAGAATTATAGATAGAGTGATAGAATGAAAGACTGGTAGATAGAACGATAGATAGAACGATAGATAGATAGAATGATAGACAAATAGAACGAACGATAGATAGATAGATAGATAGATAGATAGATAGATAGATAGACAGATAGACAGATAGATAGATAGATAGATAGATAGATAGATAGATAGATAGATAGATAGATAGATAGATAGATAGATAGATAGAACGATAGATAGAACGATAGATAGATAGATAGATAGATAGATAGATAGATAGATAGATAGATAGATAGATAGATAGATAGATAGATAGATAGATAGATAGAGAACTATAGATAAAATTATATAAATTGATAAATAGATAGATCACCTTCATGTGAGTGTGGGAACCAGATCTGTGATGGGGCTGTGGAGTGAGGTCCAGAGCGATAGGGCGGTGAAGAGGGGGATGATGGGGGTCCACTGGGGTGTGAGGGAGGAGAGCCCAGACTGCTGGCCAGAAACGTTCCCATGAAGGAGGCAGAGGAGTTCCCTATCAGTCCACTGCCTGCAGGACAAAATAAAAAAATGGTACAAAATCAGACCAATTCTCAAAATGACAGTATTATTGAACTTAATTATTGGAAATTATAAAGTTGACCTCCACGATTACAGTGCAGCCATTATAAAGAGACAATACATGAAGATTTGATAAATGTACAAATTTCTAACATTCAGCCTGAAATAATCGTTCTAACTAAATTAGACAGAAATAGAGTGCAATTGTGGGGAAAGACTAAATGAATTATCAAGAATAAAAGTTAATGAGAGAGAGAGACTAAGAGAGAGATATAAAAAGACAGAAAGTAGGCATATGAGATCCTAAAATGAAAGAAAGAGAGAGTTTTAGATCATAAGTGTGCAGTCTGTTCTAATACATGGTTCCTTAATGAAGTCCCTGTGATCTGTCTGGCGTAGCCTCTTACTCTCTCTCTCACACACACACATACTCAACGACAAAACCTACAAAGGAGAACAAGAAACAGGCTATAATACACTCATCTAAATAATGATTACCACATGACTCACAAAGATAGGTTTCTGTCTGACAACATAATGCTAAATGCTGCAACAAAGCACAGTTAATGTAGAAAACAACAGCCTTTTAAAATGGACTTGATTTGAGTCCTGAAGCAAAACCATGTTGAGAACCACTGACCTACATCATCCAAAACACAGACACACACACAAGAGAGTGAGTGAAAAAGAGGGTGATGGAATGATAATGAGGAAACCCTGGATCGAAGAGCATCAAAGGGATACAACTTTATTCATCCCTGAAGGAAAATGTGCAAGATTTTATACATTCAAGCCAACAAGGGTTAAATCAAATCCATTACACATGCACAGTCCATATAAACCAAACGGACGGTCATTATATTTCCACGCACATCTTTTGTTTTTCTCAGCAGCGAAAGAAACAAAGCAAATTTGCAATGCTCCAATAAGCTTGATTAACCTACATGCTACAGAGGCACGGCTTTAATAAACTTTGAACATAATGTAATTTAAAGATAAGGCAACTCACCAGAGACAATTTGCTCGTGGTGCGATGCAGCATATAGAATCATCAAATCAGCCTATTAAAAACAGAGTTTAATAGAACGATTTGTGCTTAAAACAATGTCTGCATAACATTTACAAGATTAACAACCGTGAATTCTGTGCAAATGAAAAAAAACACCACACATGTGATGTTAGTTTCAGCGCATACCGCTGTGGTTTCCTGTGTGTCTCCCCTGACAAAGACTCTGCCCTCGTGTCCTCTAAAACAACCAACACCACCAATTAAACAGCGAGGTGAAGGCAAGTGCGGTTTCATTTCCTAAACTGATAAAAGTTAATTAACGTGGGTGAGAGGGATGAGGTTAAGGAAGACGTTTATGGGTGTGAAATTACTAAATGACTGCTCTCACAAGATAAACAGAGCACCAGGCCACAGCTCAAGCCCCAGGCAGAAACGACAGCAAGCAGGGGGAATAAAGTCACGAAAGCGGGAAAAGACCAGCGGAATTACAGGTCTGGAAAGACGTTAGGCCGATGGTGCCGGGGTGGATGCTGGGATCACAGCCGTCAAGACACTTTGTCTCCTCTCACCCACTCTCTCGCCTCAGGATGAAAGAAAGCAGGCTTTTTGCGCGGGTCTAGGAACGGTTTGCGTCTACATGAAACGGTATAATCGAAGCTACAGAATTCCCAGCACATTACGGCCGTCTTCTCCTCCCAAATATCCCCAACCACCTTCCCACGGGCTTTACTACTGAAATGAAAGAGCTATGTTCTCCAAGAGCAGTGCAGTCACTATTTGCCATTGCTTTATGGGTGTGTTCACCTCAATTCTGGCAAAATCCAACACTTTAAAAGGGTCTTTTCCAGTGAAAAATATGAGCCGGTGTTAATTTTGTGTGTTTTTGTTTTGTAATATTACAATGTAATATTACAATGTAATGTTACAAATTAGAATATCTTGCATTTAGTGAGAGTGAGTGAGTAAAATTTGACTGTAATTTTGTTGACAATATTAACTCTACATTTTAAAACAACAAAAATAATTAATTTGAAAAGTAAATTAAACTAATTATTTGAACATTTTATATTAAATTTAGTGCTGTCAAACAATTAATCGTGATTAATCGCATCCAAAATAAAAGTTTCTGTTAACATAATATATGCATCTACTGTTTATATTTATTATGTAAAATGTATATAAATACACACAAATACAGTATACATTTTGAAAATATTTACATGTATATATATTATACAATTTATGTTTTATATAAATATATTTAATATATAGCTAAATAACATATTTTTTTTTCATATTTATATATGCACAGTAAATATACTTTATGTAAACAAAAACATAAATTTTTTATGTGATTAATCGCAATTAATCATTTGACCTCACTAATTAAATGATACTTTGTCCGAAAAAAATCTACATATTTTAATTAAAATTGATGCAATTATTTATCTTGTCGACAAAAACAATTTTTTTGTAAATTTGTAAAGATTTACACAGCATTATATGGAAACATCAGAAAATGAGGACAAAAGCAAACTGAATTCAGCGTTTTGGCCAAAATATGCAGCAAAGTGGACCAGACTTTACACCATAAGTCAGAAGTCTGGTTTGCACTACCCCTACTGTACTCTACAGCATATAAAGCCCTCGCTCCTCCTCTCATCTACACCCTCCGCCAACTTCCCTTTAATAAAACGTTTCCTCTTGTTTGCTTTGCTTTATTGACTTTTTTCTCTCTCTTTTCCTCCGTCTCGAGCACGCCGTGGGCCGAGCGTCAGCTGCAAAGGCTGAAATTATTGCCTGCGCCCATCGTACTAACTTCCCCCTCCTTCCACCACTTCTAATAAACCAAACTACAGAAATGAATCGCTGTTGATACATGAACAGAGGGATTGGAGTAAAGGAAAGGATGGCGGGAGGTCTAAAAAAGAAACATAGCTGGCAAAAAAACAACAACTCCAAACGGCATGTGGGGCAGCACGCTGAACCTGGGGAAGCCCAGTCGCTGTGAAAAAACAGCGGTAGAGTCATTACGGCGGGAATACAGCGAGTTATAAAGGATGATGCTGTCTTGTCAGGCGGATCCCCAATGGGAATGTGTGTTTATTTACGTCCGTGGTGCGAAACGTGGCTGAACGAGAGAGAGTGACTCTTGTGTGAGTGCTTAAGGAAATCGGGTCATGTGCATACTAATCGCCTGATTCCAGGCTCAGAGCGACATTAATCCAATTAAGGAATTAAAAGGAAGAATCCTGAAGAGTGGGAGTCCCGAGTGTGTCTGCCACACACAAACACACACTCACGTAACCGCCAACTGCACAAGTGCATGTTCAGCCTTGTCATCAAATGAGAGTCCCCCAGCGCTGCCCTTCAGTGGAACAAGACGTGTGTGAGAGACCGAAGGAGAGAGAGAAAGAGAGCATGATGTGGGGAAAAAAAAGTCAAGTCCGAGGTTTGGATTATGTGTTACTTGTTTAAATCAGAGATCCAAATGAAGTGCAATCCATCAGCAGACACAACAGCTCGAGGTTCTAATGGGTCTGTGTGTATACATTACACCAGCTGTCTCCCTCGCTCTCTTCACAGGAGGATGTTTATGTCTACTGGTGCTGAGTACTCCGTTCAACAGACAGAGATAGCAGAAGTGCTGCCACAACTACGCTGGAGAAAAGAATAGAAATCTACCTACACTATGTCAATTTCTCTCGTTTTATTTCAATTAAATAAATGAACATATATACATACATTAGATAGTTTAAAATAAAAAATTAAATAAGTAGATAAAAAGATGTTTTGTATTTTATATTTTCCTGTAATAAAAATGAATAAATAAACAAATAAATGGACAAATAAAGAATGAAAATGCAATATAACAATGGAAACATTTTATGTTAAGGTGTCCTTTTTGCAGTGTAATTATACATTTAAGTAATCAGTAATATTAATTAACTACATATACTTACTATAAGGTTAGGGTTAGAATTATGGTTTGGATTTGGGTTACTAGCAGGTTATTATGCATAATTTATTGTTATAATAATAGTAAGTACATGTAATGTGTAACAAGGACACCTTAAGATAGAGTGTTACCTAAAAAAAATTAAATGTTATATAAAATATGTATTACAAATGTATAATTAATATTTATTCTTATATATATTTCTTCATACATGCCCACAAACATACATACATATTTTAAATATGTTTTTTATAAATTTGATATTTTCTTGTAATAAATGAATAAACAAAGAGATACACTGGATAGTTTAGAAATATATATATATATATATATATATATATATATATATATATATATATATATATATATATATATATATATATATATATATATTAAAATAAATTTATTTACATGTTTTAATTATATATACTGGTAATGTATTTTTGTAATACAATCATGCATACATACACACATAATATAAAATGTAACAACTTTAGATACTTGAGGCAAAATAAGTATGTATACATTTATTTATTTTAATTATTGTCAGTATATTTTGACAATATTTTTGGTGGCAATAAACAGAAAATAAAATAAAAGTGAAATACCTGATTCTGATTGGTCAGTCTGTGGTCAAAAATTGTATATAAAGACGGCTAAACTATGTAATTCACAGCACTTGTAGCTGTGCCAGTTTCATGTAACTTGCATCACTCTTTATCCTCTTTCTCTTCACATAATAAAACAATAAAACAATTTAACTCATTCTAATCAATATTGTATATGCCCATTATTTACTCGGTAAGTAGTTGTGCAATAAGCGAGATGATATATGGTTAGCCAGTCAATATTGCAAAATAATCCCTGATAGGACGAACAGGATCCCGGCGCATATGGTTCATGAATCCCATACTATATTTAAAGACAGATATCTCCGCAGAGAAACTAGGTAAACATGCAAATGTGAGTGACCAAGCAAGGTCACACACACACACACAACACATTTTAGCTGCATCAGATTGAGACCTGGAATAGCTAGAGGAGTATGGGCATGAGAGACTTCATATTAAGAGTTTTGTCAAGGGAATGGTTAACGTATATGTGTGTGTGAAATGGGGGAGTGTGAGACTGTTTACACAGCTGGGTTCCACACTCTCACACAACCCCACGTCTCGCTGTCCCCCAAAACATGTGCCACTCCAGAAAACCCCAATATTTTCTCTCTTCACAGTCATAATAAAGAGCCTTCGGGAGGGAGGAAGGGCCGGGTCTGCAGAAACAGTGCACTTCTCTCACTGCCTGTTTGTTTTCAGTTAGTTTGGGATCGTGCCATACATGAGGATATTTTCGAAATCGTTTGGTTTTGGCCCGATCGCTTGTGCGAACGAACAAGTCTAAACTGACAAGGGAGTATTTAGGGTAATCCACATGTAAAAGTAGCATTAGTCATTAATCATTTCTGTTCCTAAACACAGAAATGGCAGAGACAGGAAGGATTTAAATGAACATGACACTAAATAACCCTGCTCTCGCTGGAGGCCTATCCCCAGGTTGCGCTCTAAAATTACATTCGTATGGATGCTGCTAGAACAAATGTAATGATATAATAGTTTTGCGTGATGAACAGACTAAAATTTAAGTCATTTGCTGATAATCTTCTCCTTCAGTGAGCTGGTACCTGCTCCAACCAGATCATTGAGTCAGTAAGTTTAACTCAAGAATCAGATCAGTCCAGTTGATTCCATTGGAACAAATGATTCATTCGAATCATCAGCACACTTGTGAACTTGCCAAGGAAAGCGAAGGCAGATGTCAAGGTTTTAGTGATTAACAAGTCCATTTCTCACACATGGTTTTTGTAATTTCAATACATTCATAGTAAAATAAACAGTAAATGAAACATAATTTGTATTGTTAAATATAGTAGTTAAAAATCTTCATTTTTGGTAAAGAAAAGTGTTGAAAGGAAATAAAATGGACAAGATTACAATCATACAACAATATCTGTGAAGCATAATGTCCCTGTTGTACCCTCAGGATAACAAGTTTCATCCAAATAGGGCTTTAGAGAAATCCGCCGAATCACATCACAACAGGAATCAAGAATCAAGGTCAGTTTACACCTACAATGGCTGCGTTGCAATGCTGCACATTTCTACTTTTGGTGAGTGAACACCAAAAAAGGCAGGAGAAAAAGGCGGACCGATTAACAGCTACATCTCAAACTGTGAAGAACATGCTCCATTTTTCCAAGAACCACTAGATGGGCTGCTGCTGTGGAATTTCCTCCCTAATGATGTCACCAGTGAAAATTGCGCCAAAACGGCAGAATTGCTATTTTAGCATTTACATTTTAATTTAATTCGTCATTGGTTTATGCATAAACATTTTTTTACTTTGTTGTGTGTGTTTGGATATGTCATCCGTGGTATTCCCTGGCCAGGAATTAAATTATAACTCAGAGGAAGCGTTTTCTCCTGGGAATCGGGTAGAGGCCGTATGAGTGGGTGTGTGGTCTTGTATGTGTGTGAGTGTATAACTCTGCATCTGTGTATTGTAAAACAGACTGGAAGTGAGTTAATTCCCAGAGGATTGGGAGATGCCACACCCCAGAACCACCAAAAAACTTTTGGCAGCAAGCAGTCGCGGAATCACAATGGTGCGTGTCTATTTGTCACGTGCGGGACGGCCTATGGCAGGATCATTAAACACAGCTATGCAGCTTCTCGCGGTACATCAATCCCCAGTAAATAACTCACACAGAGGCATAAAATAATACGTCGCAGAGGATTAAAGCCGATTTGAGAAAAAGACAAATAGGAGAAGGGGAGTAGACCAAAGAACAATCAAAAAAAGGAGTAGACCAAAAGTGCACGGTACACAGCAAAAAACCAAAAGCCCAAAGATCTATAGGTGAAGTCCAACAGCCAGGTCTGTGGGTCGGAGTGTTTGTGTAGGCACAGACAGCATAGCTGGCGGGAACAACGGAGCATCGTTTGCTGGACAGTAAAAGTGCATCGTGCATGTAAAGAAACAGAACTGCACACCACCCAAAGAGAAAAAGAAAACAATGACAGATAGTCTAGAAGCAACACCATGAAGTGAATGAGTAATGCAAATGAACAAAAAAAAAACATTTGTTTTCTGGTAAGATAAAGGCTTAGCCCTTTAAGACACTTAAGTATGTGAAAACACTTGTAGCTATGCAAGCTCGATTTTATAATCAATGTCAACCTGAAATGTGTCAAAATACAATTCATAATGCTAAACAAGTACATGTTGTGTTTTAAAGTTGCCAAAAGAGGCACTATAGGGGCACTTCTCTGGACAAGTAGTTACGTAATGATGCGCCTACATTTTGTCAGCAGAAAATATTTATCCAAAACATGCATTAATTATTTTTATTTTATTTTATTTCGGCCACATATTTTCCGTTGCTGATATTTTATTGTCAAAATAGTTTTGGAGTGCCTAAATCATTGACTGAAACATTGACGTTTAAATTAGGGCTGCACGATAAATCACCTGCGATATTTAATGCGCATCTTGTCAGTAAAGCCGGTTCTGTAATCAGCTGTAAATCTCCATTTATGGCTAATTACAGAACCGGCTTTACTGACACGATGCATAAAATTTGTTTGACTAAAATACTAATGTCACAAAGCACAATGCATTCCCCAAATAGGAATGCCACGAGGCACTATAGCAAGAATTAGCAACCTACAGTAAGTTTCTCTTTCAGGTCAGCCACTGCATGGTAGCGCAACAGTTTGAAGACTGCTGAGTTAGTTAAAGATAGTTCAACTGTAAACATGTTACATAGCTAGGAACCTGAAAAATAACCCATCCAAGACTTATGCCACAGATATTTGAAGGTAACTCTATCGCCTATGTGTACTGGCCTAAGATTATTTTCAGAGAGACGGTTACAGTCCTTGCCAAGAATGGTTCAGACCTGGCGAGAAACTCACGATCTTATTTTCTGACGTAAACCACAAAGACAAAACATTAATAAGCCGGCATAGCCACGAAACACTGGTTAAATTGAAAGGCTGTCTCTCTGTTTTATAAAAATTAGTAGGTGCTATTCATCACCTCCAGATGTTGGATTCGGACTACATATAATTTTGGTCTGGAAAACCAGGAGGACGTGTCCAACCGCATTTTTAAATATGACAAATAGCTGTTACGCCTCCAATGCGGATCAATTAAAAGCATTCACACAAGCTAACACTTACATGGCTATCATTTAAAATCAGCGACAGGTTTTCAGCCCTGGTATTAAGAACGCTGTCAATCAAAAATCACACCCAGACTACTGTAAGTGCACATCCTGAGAGTGTGTATGTGTGGAAGCGTACATGTGAGACTCAGAGATGAGAGTCAAACAGAGCAGACGAAACAATAGCGGTGATGAGCAGACGTACACACACTTCGGCACACAACACACACACAGCTCCCCGCTGGCACTGCCGCCCTTCCATTTCCATGTATGAATGTTTGAATCAACCCCCCTGGGTGCGAAAACACCCCTCTATGATCAGCAGGTCTCTAAAATCACTCCACCTTCAGAACAAAACACAGAGAGAGCGAAAGGGGATAAATACAGCAGTACAAGGTCAAACATTACACCCATACACACACATAAAAATCACACACACACAGTGCTTTACAATGCAAACACGGCAGTCTGGGACAACTCAGGGTTCGCAGATAGGACAACAGCCTCACATACAGACAGAGCCTTGTCCAAAAATGAGTTTGCAGTGCACAGACAGCAATAAAATCGTTCACTCTTAACCTTGGTATGGCAGGAACACTAGATCAGGAGGGGCAAAGTGATCTTTTCTGCTAACTTCATGCTAATCTACCTTTGCTAAAAAGACCACCATACGTGGTTTGCATTTGCAAAAATGAGAAACCAAGTAGCAGTTATGTGATACTGCAAGTTGCATTGTACATTGTACAACATAAAGCTGCAAATATGAGAAACACTTTTGCAATTAAGTGATTTGAAGTCACATTTGCAATATAAAGTTGTATATATAAGAAACAGTTGAAATTGTCACGTAAAGTCACATTATGAAATATAAAGGGAATTTAAGTTTTTTGTTATTTTTATTCTGAGGCAGAAAATTCTAAGGCTTTCTGTGTTGTCACTTACATTCATGGACTGGGACAACAACCAAAAAATCATGTCAGGCAGGAAAGTTTTGTTTTGTTTCTTTCCTTCCTTATACTTCATGTTACTTTTATTTATCCATTCTACTATTCCATTGCTCTTTTTTTTCTCTGACACATCGATTTAAACCTCAATAGCCATGTTATCTACATGGATTTCCACCTGGCCTGATCACCTGCCACCCTCCCTCCACACCCCCCCTGTACTTTAATGAGGAAAACCTGCCCTCATTCCCCTGGGATCAGCATCTTGCTGTCGCCATCACTTCATTGTGTTATCTTAGAAAACATGAGCTATGTTGAATTGTCATTTTTCAAGCTCTCTACCTCATTAAATCTCTCTTCCTCCCTTTGCCGCTTCCTGCGGCTCCTCTCCTGCTAAAAATGCTACGCTAGTGGCTAGCACTCTACGCTCCATCGCTTACGGTAAACTCACACACGCTCTCGCACCCTCTCAGACATATGGATGCTGTCAGCCTGCCTCGGCTAGGCTAATTACATGCAACAAGCAAAGCCACCATTTGTTCCAAACAGGGAACGATTCAATTGTCTGCTACGAACATTTGTTTTCATGCTAATCGGCCTGTTGTCACAAGAGCACTTTGGCTCAGGGGCCGAATATCATTCCACGTCCCCCCGATCCACCCTCTGTTCTATCCTGAGTGTCAGCATGGGAAAAGAGGCAAGGACTTATGCAGGGAATATCAGATGGAGCTCTCAGTATTAACTAATGACAGGACGGCATCCAAAACCTGGGGCTCAGCAAGAGACGTTTCCCAACCCGAGGGGTGAGCGCGGAGCAACCGGGGAGAGTGGGAGGAATTAACATGGAGTCAAGCTCTTCTGCTCTCTGGATCGACCTGGCATGCCGAGCTGGAGGCAGAGGCCGGAGCTTAATAGATCTCGGCGGGCTACTGGATGGACCAAACGGGTTCTGGAAGGATGACTGAATGATGGTTTGTGTGTTTTCTAACCAGAAAAGACCCACTAACAACAGTCCCTGTACAGGATTCCTGATGTAAAGGCCAGCTCTCTTGTTCTCTTCCCAGCATTCCTCTCTCTTGTTTTGACTTGAGTTCTTTTTTTCCATTGGCACTGTATGGAGAAAACCATATTCCCTTTCCCACTGGGCTCATGCAGTTGCACTGATATGGAATATTATTTCAGAGGCAGCCTGAACCGTAAACGCTATTTTGTTTTCTTTTTTTTCCTTTGCTTCTCTCTCTCTCTCACACACCCCTCATTATTTTCCTCCCTCTCTTTCGGACTCTTTCTCCATTTCTTTCATCCTCGGTAGGGAGGATATATTCCAAGGCCTTGAGAGCGCACTCAGCGAGGGCGATTTGGCCGCTCTGTCCAATCCACAAAGAGCGAGAGGTGAGAAATCCATTTAGCATGTACAATACCCTCCACACACACCTGAATCACACCAGGTGCATGCTTTCAAATCGACCGGCTCGGCTAACACTCCTCCATTCAGTCCATTCACAGAGGCGAAGTCAGACTCTTTTCTGGATTATGTTTTGTATCATCATTCACATCGCTGGTGGAGAATTTGACCCACTGTAAGCAGAGATTCTTTGCCAGGTCAGAGCCGTCTCCCGTGGGCAGCGGGTTTCTGTGAGCTGAGTCTGGGGGAAGAAAGCCGCTCTATTTCATGGGTGGAAATTCACAAGGCATCCAGCGAGACTGGAAAACAGGCCCAGTGTGAGACTGATTCCTGTAATAGATGACTAATACATTGCTTATCCTCACGCCACTGTGTGTTTGTGCATGTTGGCGGCGTCTCTTTGGTTTTAGCCTGAGCACGTGCGAGTGTTACAGTCTTCCCTCTGGTTTTCTGAGCATCCTTCCATTCCGCTTTCCCCGGCACAATCCTGACAGCAAGTTGCCACGTTGGCATGGCAGGGAAAAATTACAAATGACATCTTAATTGTGCAAGTGTTAGTGTGCAATGAGATCTAAGGTTTTTCTTCTTAAAAAAAAAGAGATCCCGGAAATCTTACATAGCCCTCCACTAGATTTTCCAAAAATATCTCAAACAGTGCTCAAAAGAGATTTGAGTATAAACATTTCTCATAGTTTTCAATAGCATGTTGTCTGAGGTATCAATGTCTTCTGCGCAACCCATCCTATATAAATATAAACACATTTTTTTGAATGCTGAAATTTGAGGAATTAATAGGCATACAGTCAGTTTTATGAACCAGGATGGGAAAAAACATAATTTTCCAAAATTCCATACCTACTGAATTTATTTTAATAATGCTTTACTAAGTTCCTGTCATTCAATTTCAAATTCTAATTAAACTTTTTGTAAGCCGAGGCTAGTTAAAATCAAATTCCATCTCATGAATTGAAAGACCATTTTTCAGTTCTAAATATGCACACATGTAAATACGCAAGAGAAAAAAATGAAATACACATGACATATGTGAGCCCACTGCTGTATCTGAAGAGTTCTGGGATCAGGTGGCTGGGTGGTCTGACTGGGGAGGATGGGACTTTGGGCTGGGCTAGACTGTCAGCTGGGTGGGCTCCCAGCATGCAGCCTCAGGGGCCACTCAAACAGTACACACATACAGAAAACAGTATGTCCAGTGCACAGGACTTAATTCTCCCTAAGGAACAACACGTTTCAACAGCAAGGACACACACTGTCTGAACAGAAAGAAAGAGATGTGTGAGAGGTAATGA
The DNA here is from genome assembly GCF_023724105.1 of Carassius gibelio. Taxonomy (NCBI): domain Eukaryota; kingdom Metazoa; phylum Chordata; class Actinopteri; order Cypriniformes; family Cyprinidae; genus Carassius; species Carassius gibelio. Next base: position 669,515 of record NC_068419.1, on the reverse strand, counting down.
AGAAAAGAGAGTAGAGCCGGAGAAAATTAAGCGAAGTAATAGTGTTTTGGTGTTGGCAGATTACAGTTGGAGGACAATACTTATCCATCTATCTTTCACTCCCTTTCACTCCAATTCCCAGATCCTGTCTTTTTCATTATCATTTCAATCTTTCATTTCATCCCTTCTTTCCCAGAAGCCCTTGCCCTTCCCATCAGGCTGATTCTTACGCACAAAGCACATCATCATTGTTTTTAATCAATGTCCATCTTGATTATTTTCAATGTCTTCACCAGTCCTACCAAGATCATACAGTGCACGTGGTCTTAGTGCTCATTAGGCCCACATGGATCCTGCACACATTTTGTTGCATTTTCTACACTGTAGAATTCTGTGGGATGTATTTAAACATGGCAAGAATGCATTAAACTGAGCTGAAAGAACACAACTCTTACTATTTAGCCAAAAGCATAAATACATTAACCATAATATTAATAAACAAATATGTGCTGAAATGGTTAGAAATGACAGGCATTTCAATGCTGTGGAAATTCGAGTTCTGTGGCCGCAGATATCATGTGGGCCAATGGTAGGAAATGAAATAATAGTAACACTTTACAATAAGCTTCTATACGTCAACATTAATAAATGTGATTGCTATAGCAAGAAATAAGACTGAATAATATTTTTACAGCATTTATTAACCTTAGTTAATGTTACTTTCTACATATTTATTAATATAAAGTATACACCATAAAATTTGTATAAATTGATAAATGCATGATAACAATAAAAAAAGTATGCAAATTAACATTATCAGATTTTTAAATGTTAATATATTGCCTGGATGAAATCTCTAAAAATAAGAATGCATTAATATAACATTTTACTAGTTGTCTTCATCTCAAGGTTGTTAAACTGGTAAATGGATATGAATATTTGTCAATATTTACAAATATTAACAAAAACACTGATAACTTATAAATGGCTGATATGAAAACTGCATATAATTTTGCCTAAATGAACAAAAATAAAAAACTAAATAAAACTTAGATGACAACAAAACTCATTTAAATAGTTAAAAAAACTAAAAAAATACAGGGGATATGAGCATGAATAATTAAATATCCAATAATAATTATCATAATCTAGTACATAAAATGAGACATGCCAATGAGCAGACAAAAAGTGATGAGTTAAATGAAACAATCATTTTAATCAAAGCAATGAGCTATAAAGAATATTCCATACTTTTAAGTTTCCCAGGCTTTTTTCCCTGACCCTGGGTCACATCATCACTCCATAGGCCTTTCTGCAAGACTGCAGCCTCACAGAGGAACCAGAGATCCCACACAGCACTGACAGCTCACTGAGAAGTCATTCCTGCCCTTGACTCACAAGACCTTCTAAAACTTTCCATAAAGCTGCAAAGAGTAAACCAGGTCAAAAGGAATCTAGATGGTAGAGGTTCAACTCTTGACAAGTCATCAGCAGTCAGTATTTACACAAGCAACTCAAAATGCGTGTCATAGACTTCAGGCAGATACAAAATTGCACAGTCACTTTCAAAAAAGCCAGACGATGAAAGTTCATGAAAAATCTGCCGCCGCTGTATCAAGAAATAAACAGCGCATGAGACAACTTCACTTACTGAGAGAGTTTTGCCACACTAATCACCCATTCCCACCATTAGCCCAGTCCTAACATTTACACAACTTTGAAGCATGGGCCAGATCAGTTTTTTTGGAACGACAGCAAACATTCATATGCCCTGCACTGGTATCAAGACCAGAGCTTTCTCAGGGCCACACTCCCACTCCTGCGAGTGAGAAGATCCAGAGCAGGCCAGCAGACGCAAGACAGAGCTGACCACGACTCGACACCCGCCTGCATCTGCTCAGAGCCCAGCCCTTGGTGGAATCTCCCCGGGGGGTGAGAGAGCGCTCAGATTGAAAGCAGAGCTGAGAAGATAAGCCTGCCAGCTGCACTGGCCAAGGATTCTCCGCCCTTCAGAGCAAGGTCTGGTGATGGCGTGTACTCTGGGGGAGGCGAGGGAAGATTTTTTGGGGCCTTGGAGAAAGAAAGACAGGAAGAGGAGAAAAGGAAGAGTGAGTCAGAGAGGTTAGAAAGAGAGAGGAAGCGAGTGAACGAGGTGCAGATGACCAGGTGCAAGAGCGACCTGAGATTCAGTGTGTAAATGTGCTTTTGTTTAAATGATCTCAGAGGAGGTTTGTATGTTTCCACGAGGGAAACTGTCAACGAAACGAAAAACAAATGTGATCTTCGAAATATCTGAATTGTTTCTCCAAGATCGCAATGAGATCGACGGAAGTCTCAAAAATTAGTTTTAAAATTTTTTTTTATTTACTCCAGTTGTTACATTTTACACCCTACCACAAAATAGTGTACTTTTATATTTATTTAAAAAAAATTATATATATAAAAATGAATAAAATTTAGTTAAGAAAAAATGGAAATGGAGAAGACTTTTTCTTAATTATGTGCTCCTCTGATTGTTGTTTTGGGAAAGAGTTTCAGATAAGGTCTCTGCGTCACAAACTTATATTGTTAACATATGTATTGACATAATATATGTCAACTACAGTCTCATTGGTTCAAACCTCTTCTAAGAAGGTTCCTGAACCATGAAAGAGCAACCTCCGAGCAATAATTTCCTCTGCTTGTGTTTGCGTGTGAGAGCAGGTGCTTTCAGAAACCACACGGGTTAAACACATGCAGATGAAAAGGTTCATATACAGAGATCAGACAGTCGTCTTATCTTCCTCTCCTCATCATTGCTCTACTGAGGCCTAAAGATTACCCCCTTATTCCTTACAGTGAACCTGCCCAGGGGCCTCTTTCATGTTTTTCCAGCCTCTGGACTCTACCAGTCAGGGGGCGAAATGGAGAGTCGGAGGCTGGTAAAGCACTACCAGAGACACATCTGAATCTGACTTGCACTAAAGTTGAATTACGCCTTCCATCACACAGCCGCATTCATCCGTAACGTTCAGATGTCTGCTGGACATCTGGTGAAATAAAGCAGCAAGCCTTCCCAGCTGGGGAGTAAAATTAGGGAGCACTTCCTGCAATCTGTACATTCGCAGCAAAGGTCATCTTCACAGGGGAGCGCGCACACAGAGGCGTCATTTGACCTTGTGACGTTACTCTCAGAGATATCAGCCAATACCTGCTCAGAGGTTGCTCTTCTACAGCTCAGCTGGAGACTTAGTAGAGCTCTCAGTTATATTTAAAGGGACAGTCCACCCTCAAATGTACATTCTGCCATCATTTACTCACCCTCTTGTCATTCCATTGATATTCATTTCATTCTTGTCAAACCTGTATGAATTTCTTTCTTCAGCAGAACACAAAAAAAGCATGTTGGTAACCATGTTCTTTCAATTCTTATTGACTTCCAGTTTTTGGTCCATACAATGAGTGTCAATGGGAACAAAATTATTTTGTTAACATTCAAAATATTTGCTTTTATGATCCAAAGGAGGAGGAAAATCATACGTTTTGTCCTCAGAAGTCTAAAAAAGATGATGAATGTGATGTTTTTGACATGTCTTCTGAAATGGAGACAAATTGCCAGGATTATTCTCTCAGCCTAAAAATGTGAAAAGCAAAAAAAAAAAAAGGTCTCCTTTTGCATTTTGTTTAATCAGAGTATAGGAGAATGAAAAAAATATTTGGATTTTTAACTGAGAATTGTTTTCTAGTAAAAAATAAATAAATAATAAAATATTAAAAACTAAATATATTTACTTACAATTATATTTTCCTAAATAACAATTTAAAATTTACTATCAATACTGTACAACATAAACATGTCATAGTTTGTTTATAATAAAAGTCAATTACATCTATTTCAATTTTATAACATCAAACTTATTTCTAACATGTTTGTAGTGAAAACAACTGAAAATCTGACTTTGAGAAAATACAATTGTATTAAAAAGTCTAAACTCTCTGGTCCTCAAGGAAACTTAATCAATGGATTTTTAGAGGTTTTAATTCTTTTCTGCAAATAAGGAGGGCTTTTTATTTATGTATGTTATGTTGTTCTTTCAATTTTGACTGAATTCCATTATATATTTTTGTTCATACAAAAAGTCCACAGAACCAAAACTCTCTTTTTTTTCTTTTTTTCTTTTTTTACCAAAAGAGTCTGTTCCACAGAAGAAAGAAAATCATACTTTTTTTTTACTCTCCTAAAAGCCTAAAAAGGTGTGGCCAGGTCAAAAATTTTAATTTATGTTTGACACCCTTTTGTCAGGAAAAAGAAAACAAAAAGTAAAAACCCCTGTATTTCCTCTATTTAATTTAACTGCTATTTAAGAACAATGTGGCAACAATTGAGATATTAAAGAACTTCCTTTAGCCCACACTATTTTCAATGATTAAAACCAATGAACGTACTTTCACAGACTACACACACACACAAACACACACTCACAGTGAGTTCAGTCATGATGGGAAGTAATACTCTGCATATTCGATCCCTGGCCGATCTGGGATCAATAACTGCCAGTGTTATATTGTCACAAATGCCAATTAACAGGGTCCTTATGCTGACTTGTTGATCTGGCACACTTTCTCATTCTCGCTTTTTCTCTCCGTCTCTTCCATTTGGTCTCATTCTCTCTTTTTTCTCATAAACACAGCATGTGCACGCACATTACCTGTGTTGAATTACTGCATGCTTCCAGGCTTGTGAGCTAAATAAATCTGTTGAAATAAAGTGGGAGGACCTGAGCCGGTTGCCGTAATGGAGAGAAATTGCTGCCATATTTCAGCAGAAGAAAATCTCAGAATCTCCTTTACAACATATAAAAAGTCAGTTGAGAACACAATAAAATGGTATAAGGCATTCCTTTTGTATCTGACCACAGCTGTGCGCTTTTGTGCCAAGAGACAGTAAGAATTGTCGCAGTGCATCCTGGGATTGCCTTCTCTTTAAAGGCTAGATGGAATTCGGCCAAAACGAGGCAGCATAATTAAGTTTGGACCTTTTTGTAAAGCATTCGCTCTGGGAACGCACCTATGATTGCTTAAAATGCGGCCTATGTAGGCAGCTCACTATGTGTGTGTGTTGCAGGCTGACAGGAGTTCACAGGGCCTCTGTGCGGTGCGCTCAGATCAGCACCTTCCCAAGAGTTCAACCTTTTAACAGGTTGAGCTCTGCAACCACCCAGAGACTTGGCAGCATGTTGCGTACCGACAGAGTGTGTGTATGCATGTGTGTCTGTGTGTGTGTGAGTGTGTTGAGAAGCAGAGCGCAGTCCTTGCTTTGAGATGTTTTGACATAAAGCAACAACACAAGTGACAGGGGTACTTACTCAGACAGGAAGCCTGATCTCATATGCTTACACACATACGCAAACATGCATGTTAAGCACACACACATGCACATGCAAAAGGCTTATTAACGCAGGACTGAATTTTTATTAACATCAGCGAATCCCTCTGTTAAAAGCAATTACGAAAGAAACCATTAATTTTTACTTTTCGTTTCATGGACGTGCACAAAAAGTGTTAAAAAGAATTATGTGACATTAAAACTTTGTGCCCACAATGGGTTTTATTCCTTTATAATTACATACACAATGAAAAGGTTCAATAAATATTTCTGCCAGATTCACTACAGGTGCATACCCACATAAATTTGTTCTTTCTCTAAATCTAAATGTTGATAAATCTGGGTTATTCTAAATGAAGGAGCATGTGATTAACACGAAACACACTAAAATAATCTGCATATAAGGGCTTTGATAAGACAATCACTCAAATGTATCCTTACACTCTTTAAAAGGTGCACTCAAACACAAACTTTTTTCAATTCAATTTTAGCTTTTCTGATATAAGATCTTGAGAAGCAGAACTTATAACTATAAAATAATATAAATCAAAAATTAAGATTCTTCTGAAGTATCATGTGACAACTGGAGCAATGCCGGATTAAAATTGTATATTAC
>NC_068419.1:635223-663055 GCF_023724105.1 Carassius gibelio | reverse complement strand
CACACACATATATATAATACACACACAATGCAGGTCAAAAGTTTGGGATCAGTTTTTTTTTTTTTAAGAAGTCTTTTCAAGGCTGCATTTATTTGATTAAAAATACAGAAAAAAACATTAATCTTACAAAATGTTATTACAATATAAAATAATGATTTCTCTTTTAATATCATTTAAAATATAATTTATATTCTGATTCATTATTAGAATGATCAATGTTGGCAACAGCTGTGCTGCCAAATATATTTTCTGGAAAATGTGATACTATTGTAGCATTTGGACCAGACACATAACTATTGTAGCATTTGGATCAGACACTTAACTATTTGTTATATTTAAAAGAAAACATCTAACGCCCCCCTCATCTAATGCTGTGTTTTCACCGAAATTACCCGGAACATTTGTACCAGGAACTTTTTCCCCCCAGACCTGTTGCTTTCTGCGTTTCCAATGTGGTGTAAAGTACCGGGAAGATTAGGCAAATAGACTGGTGACCTTACGAAATATTATATAAATTTGCCTTTTTTATTTTCATTTTAATATATAGATAAATTGAATACAAACCAAAGATAACCTTTTAGATTTACCCAAAACAAATTATATTTTATGTTTAACCACTAAAGAGACATCTGAGCCAGTGTCACACATCAGAAGGTCTAGCCGAGTAGAGACTTCTCTCTGCGGATACACTGAGCTCTCGCTGATCGCGTGGAGCTCACCGTCTCCGAGATCGGTGAAACACATTTTTTAAATAGGCACTGTCTTTATAAATAAACCACAGATTTGAGTTTTAAACAACTACATTCTCGCCTGAAATACTTTTAAAATTACATTTCATGACACAATAACAGTAATATTATGAAAATGATCCGAATAAATGGTGGTTGACTCAACCAGTGCTTGCGCGTACTCGACCAATCATGATGTTTAGCGCCCCGGCCCCGAAAGTTCCGGAACATTGAAAAAGTACCAACTCGCCAGCAGGGACTTTCTGAGGGGTATTTTTTACCCGGAACTTTATTTAGTTCCTGGTTCCTGCAGTGGAAACACACAACCAGGCCAAAGTCCCTAGTTCCTGGGTAAAGTTCCTGCGGTGGAAACGCAGCATAACAAAAGGATCTTTGGACCCTTCCACCGAAATACAACTACCACCTTAAAAAGGCAGACAAGGCCTCTGGTTCTAAAGCAACCAAAGACAAACTATCTGATAACACTAGTTTTATGGCTCAAAAGAATGTGGACAAAGCAACTCTTAACTCAAGTCTCTCTAAAACGGGCACATAAGGGCCTTTCACACCGCGTTAGTTCCAGAACTAAATGTTTAGTAATAAAGTACTGGGACAATTTTGTGCGACCTATTTCTAAGTATCATTTCATATTTGAATTATTTACTAATTGTATTAATGTAAACAATTTATTTATATACTTATTTCTATGTATTTATATTAGTGCTGTCAAAATTAGTGTGTTAATCCAGGCGATACATTTTTTCAGATTGACGCGATAAAGATATTAAAGGCAGTTAACGCTGGGGTTGGCAACTCCACTCACAATTGCTGTTTCAGTCTTTTTCTTCACAAGAACAATTGTTTTTTTAAACGCACCATTGACCACACCTAACTGAAGACGCGAACTCCAACTTTGCCTCAGTTACAGGCTCAAATCAAACTACTGCGGAAACTGTACTGGGCTCATTGCGTGTGCTCTACATTTGCACGCACAAATACGCCAGCTCGTGCTATAGCATGTATCATTTTATGTCAAATCGCGGAAGAAACTACGAGCATGCAATGTCGTAGTTATGTCACCAGTTAAGCCATGAAGTCACCAAAAAGAGAAACCAGTGTGTAAATTGGGAAAAAATATTGTTCTCTGCTTCCGAAGTATAGTTAGACCTCTATTGCTAATTTAAAAAATATTTATTATAGTTGATACCAATATTGCACTATGGTCTAAGCCATATTCCTAATATTTTTGGAAACACTTGCATAGTGATTGAGAATGATGTGAGTGTAAGTAGACACCAGTGCTTGATATTCTGTCCATGTTGGAGGGCTGTCTGTCAGCAAAGCGTGTAGATGTCATTATGCTGCTATACTCATCATTGTTTACTGTCGAGAGGAGGAAGGAGAGTGCTCTTTCTACAGTATTACATTGTTCCCGTGCCGAGCACTTAGTCATTCATGACTGCAGCTGCTCGCTGAGACCAGAGGCTCTTGTTCAGAATAAACATATTCAATCCACACTTCTTTGAAAACACCAGCACAGATTGAAGTAGTCAGAAATCTTGACCTGTGAGTAACGGCATGAGCGACGTGTGGCAGCGCAAAGTGCTTGTACGCTAATGAATCCAGGTGTTAAAGCTGATTTAAAGTCTAATTTATGTGATGTAGAAGCTTTCAGAAGTTTGTAGCGAGTACCTTAGACTCTGGGCTTCTCGTTAGTAAATTTTTTCAACACTCTGAATGCATTTCTGATGCAGTTAATGACTGGTTTCAGAGGAAGAGGTGTTAAAGGGGCAATGCGTAATTAAATTCTGGAGTGTTAGCAGTGAAAATAGCTCTCGACAGAATGATGTTTTGAGCAAGCTGTCTGTGTGTTTGGTGTCACTGAGCACTTGCGTCTTGGATTATTAAATATTTTTGCTGATTTAATTTAGCTTTTAACTACCAATAATACTGTGGAATAGTAGAAGCTTACTGTGAAAAAAGGCAAATGCCTCTTTTTTCTAGAAAGTGCATGTAAATGTATATATGAGCAGTATCACACTCGTAGCAGCATAAAATGGCTGTATGTCAGCATGGCTGTGATTTGGTAATCACAGGCGTTCTTATAGACAGCCACATCCCACTGCTGCGAGTATGATATTGCGTTTATGCAACATTTTGATGGCATGAGTGTCTAAATATATAAGAAACGACAACAAATTGTCTTTTAAAACCCTCTTCTGTGCAGAACTACTTCCTTCCGCTACGGATTCAAATCTTAGGTTGACCGTTTAACAGCTGAGCCCAAGCCTCCATCACTTATTCAACATTGAGTTGCTTCTTTAAATACTTGCTTTATTGAAAAATATATTAATATTTTAAAAACTCACCGTATTATGTAGAGAGAGGGACTGAGGGACTGTGATTACCTGCATATGATACAGCATTCATTCTTCAATTCAGTTCTTCAGTTCATTACTTTGGAGTAAAGTGATATCCTTGTTGTACTATCCTTACATCTGTTACTTCCTTGAATACAAGTAGGGGTGGGAAAATATTGATACACACGAGTATTCCAATATTTTGTTTGGTGATACTGTATCGATTCTCAAAAACAGAATAACAATATATATATTTTTTTAATTAAAAATTCAAAAACGATTCATGGCAGTTGTTTCGTTTTGAGTTTAGATCCCGACTGCTAGTCAGCAGGCTTCATCTCTGAACTTAAACTGGCAGGAAATGCTTGCATCCGGGCATGCCACTAATGTTAGTGTTAATATAGTTTGCTGCTTAATAGGGCTGAAACGATTCCTCGAGTAACTCTATTACAAAAAATTATAGAGGCAAAGGCCTCGAAGCCTCTTTTAATTTATTTAAAATCTCACGACACAACGCGTTTACGTCACCCACAAAGCGGAAGGAGACACAAGCACTGCGTCTGAAATCGCATACTGCAAGGAGTCAGCAGTGTTTTGATTTGAGGGCAGGGGCAAACGTAGAGCACGTCGTGGTGTGTGTCCCCATTGCAAGATAGAGCAGGCACACCACCACTAGGGCCCTATTATTTCCTCGATGCAGAAAACGCAGAGGGAATCGCTGAATACAGTCTTAAAAATGGAATTTACAGTTTAACACAGAATGACACGGAATTTGCAAATTTTTTAATGAATTAATCAAAAATAGGTCATTGCACTTACATCAAATCATGATATGGATTAATATCTGTAAATATTAAGCCAGAACAGTGTGTTTAAATATGAATCCTGCAGGTTCTGCGTGTCTCTGTTAATAAATGGCGCAGAAGCGCGTCTTCATCTGTTTTACACACGCGTGACGCTCCAGACATCTGCTGTCTCACTAAATAAGGATGTGAACACATGAACAACATCTCCAGAACTGCTCTGACAGTCACTTCATGAGCATTTGACCATTTGATTTTTTTTTTTATTGACTTTGACTTTGAAAGTCAAAGTCCCTTGGTGTGGGATTTATTATTATTCTTTTTTTTATTAAATATAAAGCAAAATTGTCTAAACATTTATATACACAAATATATATTAAAGTAAAGAAACGTTTGTCCTAAAACAAATACATTATACAATTTTAGGAAAAATATATACAATTAGATAACGTATTCTAATATAGTTTTTTATCTAATATTCTTTTTATTATTATGCTTAAGAAAAACGATTTTAATAATGCTATATTATATCTTAAAAGCTCTCGTTCCCTGGTCATAGATGGTAAACAAGTCAACCATCTGTTTTAAGTCTGTACTTATATCTAGCGTTAACTCAACTGCATTAGTTCCTATAGGGTGGGTTATTTATTTATTTCTTTTCATCATACTCATGTGAATATTTTCTTTTTCTTTTACAGAGGAAATCAAGGCGGAATCTGAGAATTTAAGGTAAGTCGATATCTTAAGCCACACCTTAGCTGTTGAGATATTGAACATGTATTTCAAAATCCCCATTTATTGTTGTCAGCTTCAATGCTTGTAATGCAGCGCTGACATTTTCCAGAGAGTAACCACACGCAGCCCCTTTATGTTTTGGCTGCTGCCCTGCCCTCATTGTGATTTGTGAGTGTGTGTTCAGTGCCGATGAGAAACACCCCTCACAGCCTGTGTAGTTAATGTGCTTGGAGACCTTGCTGTGTGACTAGGACACAGGAATGAGATGTACTTTGCTCAGGGCTTTCGGCTGGGCCAAGGCAGCCCGTTCTGAGGCCCTTCATCTCAGACGCCTCCTAGGGACAGCGTTCATTCACCCTCTACATCCATTAATTCACAGCTCACCTGTTTCACCCCATCTGTCTTGCTTTCACATCTATGTCTTTTGGTGTCTCTTCCCTTTGTTGTTTAGTGATTTCTGTTTTGAAGTGAAGGAGTACTCCTTTCAAACAATAGTTTTATTTTTAGTACCAGTTTTTTATGAAAACACCATTTATCAAAGCAAAACTTTTTGTGATTTTGAATCTTTAACTACACATTGTCATAGAAACATAAATTGAGTAAGTGTTTCAAATGTTTGTTCAGTAAACTAATTAAGTAAACTTAAAGGTACAGGTTGTAGGACCTGCCACGAGAGGGCGCACTACCAAAACAATAACAATCGCGTGGTTTGATGATGCTAAGAAGGAGCTTGGAATGATGGGATTTGTTGTCTTCTACCCAACCGCTGACGGCCATCAATCAGACGGAAATATAAATCATGGATTTAACGGATGCAAAGACGCGATCAGACTATGGATCAGACGCGTCCTCGCGCGGGTCTAGAGATGTGATGCCCTGCGTTTGCCGTGTATGCCCCATAATACGAATCTTGTTGATCGTTATAATAACATACGTTTTCTGTAAAGATACGAATCAAAACAACTCACCTGTGGAGTAAAACGCAAGCAAGATCAGCATCTCTTTCTAGTTAAAGTTTGTCGCGAAGCTCTCTCCTTCTAGAACACCTATATTGATCCTAGCTCTTAACTCTCCTCTTGTCCCAAACTCTTCTTGGGGTCGTTTGGTTGGCCCGTACGCTTACGTTTACGGGAGATGTCCTTGTAGACGGAACCAGCGGCAGACGGTAAACAGTAATTATGTTCCATAAATAAGTAACACAATCCACCATAAACGTGCAAGAAGTAAATAAGGAACTGCTTGAAGCAAGCTAGTGGTTTGCCGGACCCTAGACACTACTTGCGCATTTGTCCATGACACTGTTCTCATGTGGTTTCTACATCAGTAAAGGCTGTAACAAAGGGTAACTAACGTCATTGACAGGCGACTGCACTGCCCGTGTCACTGTTTAGAATGGGAATTTTCTCATAATTTACAAGTAGTTGAAAACATTAGAGATATTGTTAGTAATCAGCTGGACAAAATATATAACACTAGCCTAGTGGTTTTTGGAAATTTTACTGCAAATATCTTACAAATTGTAACTTTATTAAGTATCTTAAGTATTGTGTATCAATCCATGTACACAATACATATAGCACTCCCCTAGCATCCGGGTGAGTAGGGTACGCTGGCGCGTTCTGGCTGGCGCGTTCTGGCTGCCGCTCCTCTCTCTCTCTCTCCGCTGGGATGCAGCGTGCTTTCTTCATGTTTGCCGGGAAATTGTTTTTCTTGGTGTTGGCCTGGTTACTTTCTATCGGTTCTGTGGACTCACAGATAGGCTTATTGGGAGCTGATGCAGACGAGGCTTTAATGAACATGGCCTTACAGTACACCTCTCGCCAGCTCTTATCCTTGAAGCGGAATTACTATCTGTCGGGGGACACCTACGACTGCTGTGACAGGGCTGGATTACTGCGGCCCAAGCGGTATATTCATCGGAGCACAGGACGAAGCTACATCTCTTCCTCGTCATCTTCCATCCCAGTTTTGAACTGCCGACGAAGGACTACAAGACTGTCATCCTCCAGGGTTGATCTTACTAACTTTTCTGCTCTGCCGTATGAGCGGCAGTTCTGTGATGCGCCGTCTATAAGCCCTTTAAAAGCCGCGTTAACAACAAAGCTCTGTGAACAACAAAGCTCTATTACTGGCGTATTTTATCATGGACAATAAGCTGGACTTGTTTTTCATCACAGAAACATGGCACAAACAGGACGATGGTTTTCTTTGACTCCAGCGGGCTTTGGACTCATTGACGTTTCACGAACTACAGGTAGAGGTGGTGGTATTATAGTTCTTTACAAACTGCAATACAAGATTCACCCTGTGTCCGTTCCTCCTTTTAAAACAAGACATTCAAAAGTTTTAAATGTGTCGGATACTCACTCTGCTCTCCATTCTGCCATGGTCACTATCTACCGACCTCCTAAACTGAATAAGGACTTTCTGTCTGAGTTTGCTGATCTTCTTTCTATATTGTCTGTCAGATTTAAGAGAATTTTGATTCTGGGTGATTTTAACTTGCATGTAGATCAGAAAGCCTGTCTCTTGGCCAAGGATTTTCTATCACTCTTGGACTGTTTTAATTTTTCTCAGTTTGTTAATGTCCCCACTCACTGTAAAGGACACATGTTAGATTTAATTATTGCAAATGACTCATCTCTTTCTAATCTCTCTGTTGTGGATGCTGGATTTTCTGATCATCTAGCTATCTTTTTTAATATTGAGACATTTCAGTCTAGTAGAGAGACTTCACGAACTATTTCTTTCCGTAAATGGCAATCAATTGATCATGCTACCTTTGCAAACTCGATTGTCTCTTCTTTAGTTGACATGTCCAAGTTGGCTGTAAGGACATTATTGAATGCTAAAATTTTATCCTCAAGAGGAGCAGAAGACATCTTTGCACCCGTAAAAACACGTAATGTTTCATTTGCACAGTCAGCCCCCTGGAATAATGGTGACTTGCATATACAGAAGGCTGTGTGTCGGAAATTAGAGCGAAAATGGCGTCACTCTGGTTTAAATGTGTTCCACCAGGCATGGAAAGATTGCTTGTCAAACTACAGAGTAGCCATTGAAACTGCAAGATCTGCCTATTTCTCAAACATTATTGATAATAATCAAAGCAATCCCAGGAAGCTATTTCATACAATTAACAGTCTGCTTAAAGCAGATGGTGTCAGTTCTATGACTTTATCTGACGGGCTGTGTAATGAGTTTCTCAAATCTTTCAGTGAAAAAATTTACAATATTCGCACAAATATCCATTCCTTGAGGTCTGCAGATCTACCAGTTAATACTCCTAGGTTCTCTGGCATTCCTATATCCAAATTTACTTTATTACAACCTGAAATGCTCTGCAACCAGGTTTCTGGTATGAAAGCTACCACTTGCATACTTGATCCCATGCCTGGTAGCCTGTTTAAATCCTGTTTTGGTCCTTTATGTCCCTAAGTTCTTGCTATAATAAATGACTCTTTGTCAACTGGGGAGGTGCCAGCAGCACTTAAAACTGCTGCGGTTACTCCCGTTTTAAAAAAGCAAAACTCTGATGTGAAAAATCTGTCAAATTATCGCCCAATCTCAAATCTATAATTTCTGTCTAAAATCTTGGAGGGTGTGGTTGCAGCTCAATTAAACAAACACTTAATTGAAAATAAACTATTTGAGCCACACCGACTGCATCGGTGAAAGTCGCTAATAACTTACTAATTGCCTCCGAATCCGGCTCCACGTCCATTCTCATTCTCTTGGATCTCAGTTCAGCCTACGACACTATTGACCATGCCCTACTACTTAATCGCCTCTAACATGTATTTGGCTTGTCAGAGACTGTTCTTGACTGGTTCAAGTCCTATTTCACTGACCGTAGTCAATTTGTTTTTATGGGTGGTTATAGGTCCAAGGTTGGTTCTGTTCATACCGGTGTTCCACAAGGTTCAGTCTTGGGTCCTCTACTCTTTAGTATGTACATCCTTCCACTTGTTCAATTACTACAATCCCTCAACCTTAACTATCACTTTTATGCTGATGATACACAGATTTTTATCCATACTAGACCGGGTCAGCAAGTGAACATCGGGCATCTTTCTAACTGTATTGCTGAGATAAAGATTTGGATGTCCAATAATTTTCTTTCTCTAAACGGCTCAAAAACAGAAGTCATGCTCCTTGGATCTCCACATCAACTGCGAAAGGTTGGGTCTCCTACTCTGTCTGTTGATGGCTTTGCACTGGAGTTTAAGTCCAAATTAAAGAATTTGGGTGTCATATTTGACGCCACACTGTCATTTGAGCCTTTTGTCCAGAAAACAGTTAAGACATCGTTTTATCACCTCAGAAATATAGCCCGGCTACCACCTATGTTATCCTTTTCGGTAGCTGAGAAGTTGATTAACTCTTTTGTCTTTTTGCGCATTGACTACTGCAATGGTCTTCTAGATGGGGTATCTAAATCATCACTGGATAAATTGCAATATCTTCAAAATTCAGCTGCTAGAGTACTATCTGGGGTCAAGACCAGGGAGCATATAACTCCAGTCTTGGAGTCCCTGCACTGGCTACCTGTTAGGTACCGTATTGATTTTAAAATCCTTATGTTGGCCTATAAATCTCTACACAATCTGGCACCTGAGTATTTGACTGATTTATTAATCCCCTACACACCACGTCGCAATCTGCGCTCCTCTCAGAGTGGTCTATTGGTTGTTCCGAAGACACGGCTTCATACGTGGAGTGACCGAGCATTCTCTGTCTATGCTCCTAAGCTCTGGAATTCTCTCCCGGCCGACATCAGGGAAGGAAATTCATTAGTGACTTTTAAATCTCTTCTTAAAACATTTTATTTTAGGATTGCTTTTACATGAACTTGATTTTATGCGTTTATTTTCTTGTACTTACATTGCGTTTATTCATTTGCTGTTATGCTTGCATGTAAAGTGCTTTGAGAAAGCTACTTTTAAAGGCGCTATACAAAATAAATATATTATTATTATTATTATATTATGACCACAATAACTTTATATGCTTTTTTGTTTGTATTTAGATAAACTAGGTTATTTCCAAATCATCCAAGCGCCCGACTGATTTATAATATTTGATTATTATGACTAAGAAGTATTAAATTGTAAAGAAATTACAGATCCATCTTTGAAATCTGATTGGTGGATATCTTTTGACAACGTTTAATTCAGGTTTGAAAACAATTCATATCTAGCGCATGAGCCCAGAGAGATTTGTGAGTGCACAGGAGACAGTTAGAGCGTCCGGTATTGTGTGAAAGCAAAGGAAATCCTCGTTCGAGTGGATGCACAATAATGCGCTCTCGACATTTGTCATTAAAATAATGCCATTATAACATTTATTATAATGGTTTATGTGAAGATTGTTTTAAGTTCACTTAAATTAGAAGTTGTTATTTTTTAAAAGTCTAATAAATATTAAAATTGATATCTATGGTCAAATATTGGGGGGAAAAACTATTTAATTGAGACAGATCGGTAGTATTGGTATCAGTAGCTGCGTTTACATGGACCCTTCTAATCCGATCATAATAGGACTAGAAGCACAATCAGAATAAAAATGTCACATGTAAACACGTCAATTGTATTGAATTGGCTTGATCCGACTAAAATTTCGATCGGATGGTAAGGGGTGGTTTATCCCTTTTGTAATCCGAGCGAGAGAACATGTAAACACTTGTTCGGATTGAAAACCGAAACTGGAAAGTACTGCGCATACGCAGTGACGTAGAAATAGCGTAATGATGTATGACGCATGGAACTAGGTGAACGAAGTGTCATAAATAAGTGTCCTGTCATTATAAAGTCCCACCAGTCCTCGTTTAAGACTTTTACTACATTTTTTTTTTTTTTTTTTTTGCTAAAGTAAAGTTAAGCAGCACAACAGTTCATGTGCTGGTCGTCGCCTAATTAGGACCCGAAGTAGATAAATATAACGTGTGCTTTTTAAAACAGCAGCGGGAAACCGTATATTCATGCAGTGTGCGCATGTCAAAAGAGTAAATCCAATCAGAAGCTTGTGACATGTATACGCCCACGTCAACCCGATCACTTTATTTACCGTTCATGTAAACACTACGTTCGGATTCGTCAATCAGAATGAATTCATTCCGATGGAAGCAAAAAGTGTCCATGTAAACACACCTAGTGATTCTCGCTTTCAGCACACTCACTCTGCACACATTTATAGCGGAGATGTCTATGTAACATTACAATAAACACTAATAGACTTGTACCTGTTAACATATAAGCAAAGCTACACAAATTTCAACACATAACCATGCAAAGCCACGTAAAATATAGATGATATACACAGAAGTACGAGCTGGAAAATTCAGCTTTTTCTCTTGCCTCAGTCTTCCTTTTGTAAATGCATTACGGTTTTTACAAATTTAAGAACATTTGAATATATTTTCTGGGTAGCCACAAATGCTCTCCATAGATCTTAACTTGTATTGAATCTTTTAAAACGGCACTAGATGATTCTTTTCCTCAGATGTCTCATTGTTGTACGATGCCTATGGCGCTATTTGAGCTCTGCCTGATTAGCGACTTGGTTTAACTCTACTCTGGAGGGTTTGATTTGGTGAGCGCAGAGAGAGAAACAGTGAAAGTTCAGGCTAAATGAGAGATGTGTGTGAGGTAATCTCTGAGCCCGGCGGAGCTCTAGTATTTTCCCTCGTAGCCTGGCTACAGCTCAATTTATGTCAATTAAAAATATGAGCTGGCTAATCCCTCCATAGACCGATTAATGAGATTGAATGAAAGAGAAGTGAAGAGAGGAGAGGAGGGGTAGAGATCCGAGCCAATGGGAAGAGGTGTATTAGACTGTAGAAGCCTCCCGCTGACTCAGCCAGCTAACTCAGAGCCACAGCAACACAACACGGCTGCATATCAGTTAGTAGACATCTACCAATGGGAAAAGTGTGTACTTTTGAGTAATGTAGAGATTTGGGACTGTTTTTCCTACAGTATTTTGTTTTCTGTGTTAAGATTCGGCAAATGGTTCATTTGATTAAGAGCAAGTTTGCAACTTTGTTTTTTTTTGTGCTATCTGTTTGCTTTTGCATGCAGTTAGCAGGATGGATCGTACTTACTAAAATATGAGCTGCAGTCTTTTCATAAATAGGAACTGTGAATAAATTATCCTTTTAAAAATAGTTCCTTAAAATGAGGCTTGTGTTGGCTGTTCATATTTGCATACAATTAACTTGAAGGGATGATATACATGAAAATGTGAATTCTAGTAAATATGAATTGCGAATAAATGACTATTGATATTTTCAGTCTGAAAGATTTGCAAAATAGCCTTGTTTGTGAGTTAGCAGTCAGTCAGTGAATCATTCAGTGGCTTTTGTTTTGACTTTTTGTTTGCCCAGTGACCATGATTCAGCTTGACCTTGGTTCTTCTTACTGAGTCAATCAGAAAGATTTACAAAGCAGTCTTGTTTGTTTCAAACTCATTCAGTCAGTGAATCACTCCAAACATTATTGGGCAAGCTCGCAATTTGGGACACATTACAATACTTTGACCGATTCAGTCCATATGTCAGACTGATGGCTTCAGTGGTAGATTTGCCAAATGATTCATTTGAATCATTTATAGAACTATAAAGAACAGTGGTTTCAAGAGCATGTTCCCTCGTGAAATAGACAGCATTTTTGTGCTCTCTGTTTGTTTTTGTGGACAATTAGCTGGATAGATGATAGGTGCTAAAATATAAGCTGCAAATTTAGAATAAAAATGAATTGTGAATAAATGATCATTTTTTTTAATGAATCAGAATCACAAAACAGCTTTGCGTTTGTAATTAGCAGTTTGAATCAGACTCATTGAATCAGAAACTCATTCAGAGCAGTTAACAACAGTTGTGAGTCATTTTTCCAATTCAAATTTAACACAGCCGAGATTTGTAATAAATGAATAATGGGAATCTTAACAAAAAAAGCATGTGAGCTCCTGTTCCCCAAAGCGAAACATTATTTGGGTTTTAATGACATAATAGAACCATAATCGTCCATAATATACCTCACCACAATACTATCATATCTCATAAACTGTGTGATATGAATAGCGACTGCATCTTTCTCTTCCACGGCTTTGCTCTCTGTCACTTTCTCTTTTGGCAACACGTCCATTTAGTGCTCCACTTTATTCATCATCACTTTCTCTCTCTCTCTCTCTCTCTCTCTCTCTCTCTCTCTCTCTCTCTCTCTCTCTCTCTCTCTCTCCACTCAACTTCATTCTTTTTATCTCCCCCAACCTCTTCCCCATGTCCCACTGCACTCATCAAGTCGTCTTGCTGAAGGAAATCGTAAAGCTCGTCCTTGCTAACACACAGCAGTCTTGGCTTGGCCTGGCACCACTCCAGATCCGTTGCTCATCTCGAGCTGATACAGTGGCTGGATATTAAGCGAGAGTTGGCAGTCTAGGTCACATCCACTGCAGTGTGGATATATAAAAAGATTCAAGGGCTTTCCACCCCTGGCAGAACTAAAGGGTTTTTGTGTATAAAAAAAATAAAGAAAATGCAGTGTTTCACTGTAATTTAATGTAAGGCCCTTTGAAATCCATTTCATTTTTTCCAAAATCAGTTTTTTTCTGTTTCCATCTTTTTAGACTATTTTAATGGTAAATCAATAAGCATGTCTAATTAATTAAAATCGGAAAACTTACACAACAATCACAATTGTTTAGGCTAAGATTTTTAGGCTAAGTAAGTTTGACGTTGTATTTTGTTGAATTGCATTAAAGCAGTTGACGCCGAATTGCCACTAATTTTAAAAGTAATGCACAGGGCTTTTACAAGCTATTTAAAAGTGAAAGCAGAAAAAGAGGGAAAAAACTAAAACTAGCTAAAAACGAACAGTTGTTTTACAGGGAAATGCTGCTAATTTGAAAGTGAAAGTAAAATATGCACGCCGCTTTTACAAGCGATCTAAAATCTAAGGAAGGCTAGAAAAAGAGGAATAATCCAGGATAATTTTGTTTTGCAGCCCACCGGCTGGGGACAACAAGTCAAGTTCCAGTACTTTGCCGCCTATCAAATCCAAGACCAACTTCATTGAAGCAGATAAGTACTTCCTGCCGTTTGAGTTGGCCTGTCAGTCCAAATGTCCGCGCATCGTCATCACCTCTCTAGACTGTTTACAGGTCAGTGCCCTACAACACACTTGTGTCAGGATGCTTTTTATGATGAGGATGTCTCATTTCATGCGCTGTGTTTCTGATTTTTCAGAAACTCATAGCATATGGTCACCTAACGGGCAGCGCTCCAGACAACACCACCCCTGGAAAAAAGCTCATAGACAGGATCATAGAGACTATATGTGGCTGTTTCCAAGGACCGCAGACGGATGAAGGCGTCCTATTGCAAATTATAAAGGTCAAATATTTTTATATGAGATTGCGCATAAAAATGCAGAGCAAATAATGCCATGTTTTGGTTTGATTCAATTCAGAAATGCTCAGGGTAGGTTATTTGGGTGATGTTTATACAGGATCTTCAGTATTGCAGTATTAAACTACATAAAAGAAAGTAGACCAGAAATATATCTCTAATTAAATAATGATTTTAAATAATAATAATTGCATGACAAATTTCTTTGTTTTGACATTGTTTTAATAATTTGAAAATCCCTTTCTCATCATCATTTAGAATTGAATAGCATTTATTCTATGAAATGCTATAATAATTATTATTATTAAATTCTAATTTATTGCGACATTATACTTTAAAATTATGCATCAAAATAAACAAACTTAAACAATCAGTTGTTGTTCTACTACGTTTTAAAACAAAATATTTTAGGAAAAAAAACATGAAATATTTTCTGTAATCTCTCTCTCTCTCTCTCTCTCTCTCTCTCTCTCTCTCTCTCTCTATATATATATATATATATATATATATATATATATATATATAATTTTTTTTTTTTTTTTTTTTTTTTTTTTTTTTTTGCAAAACTGGTTGAAATATATCTTTCAGCTGCTAAATGGAAATTCTGTTTAATTATCTTTAATTTATTTAAATGCATTGGCAATTTTTAATAGGTTCTATTAATTCAGTGCTGATTTAATTTTAGTCTTTAGTCTTTGTCTTCAACAGTTTCCAGTTGTCTACCTAGTGTCCAAAAAACAAACAAACCGAATAATAATATACAAAAATGACAGAATTAACCACGAGCAAAATAAAGCAGTCTTTTTTCAGTTTGAGTATGTAGGTTGCTCTCTCTTGTTGTTTATGTAGAACTGCTCTAACCTGTAGTGCTCCGATTTCCATCGCGTCATTTGCCTGAGCTATTGTTTTACAAATCTCCTCGTGGAATGTGGAGTAGCAGGACAAGCACGGCTCCTGAGAGATGCTGACCTCTTTCATGCGGCCGCTTGTCGAGCCTAATCTGTTTGAACTTTACCAAGATTTCCACAGCTAAAGTAATAAATAACAACTCTCCTCCATATCGTCCGAATACTTTCCTAGGATTTGTGGCTACAGTTGTGTCTTAATGTCCTCTGTGGTTACATTTGTGTTTGTTTCTTTTTTACACCGGTCCCGACAGGCCTTGCTCACAGCCGTGACCTCGCAGCACATAGAGATCCACGAAGGTACGGTTCTCCAGGCCGTGAGAACGTGCTACAACATCTATCTGGCCAGTAAGAACCTCATCAACCAGACCACGGCCAAAGCCACCCTCACACAGATGCTGAATGTGATATTCGCCCGCATGGAGAACCAAGCAGTGAGTGCATTTGACCTTTCTCCTGTGGTAATATGGAGAAACGACACCTTGATCTAACATTTCTTCTTTCTTTTTGGTTGATGACTCTCCTCCTCCTTTCCCCTCAAAACATAGCTTACAAATCACAAGATCAGTTGGTCTTTGGCATCAAGAAAGCGAGATCGTCAGGTAAAGAGTGACAGGACTGCCTTGAAATGTGCTTGATCTGAAGTTTTCTCTGGTTTGTGTGCATCAGTTTCATCAATCACTCGCGCACTCTGTCTCTCTCTCTCCGATCTCTCGCAGACGTCTCGCTCCTGTCTGCTTGCCTTGGCTTCATTGCCTTCATTTTCTGCCTGCTGTCATCGCCTCCATTACAAATGACTTCCTTTCATCTGTCTTACCATGTTTACGTGTTGTGGAAGAGTGTGATTCCAGCAGCTCTCTCTCATTTGTAAGGCCACGTTTACACCTGGTAGTAACATCTGTCTCAGGTGCTTTGGACATACATTGTCAGTGAAAACAGCTGTTGACACCTGGTAGTAACGCCATTTGATTTATGCCTCCATTTGTTGCTCTATTCGACTTGGAATTATATTTAAGATATTGTTTAGCCTTTAACAATATCAGTATGATTTAAAAATTTCATATTTTTATCAAAAATAATGACATACATAAATAAATAAAGCATTAATACATTTTAAAATGAAATAATATTAACAATTTTATTGTTATTATTGTTGTGCCACTTAATATTATAGCGAAAATCATAATTTTTTTTCAAGAATTCTTCCTGAAAAGGCTCGAGAGAACAGCATGTATTGGAAATAAAATATTAGAAAGCTGAACAGAGCAACCAACATTTGATCAAATATTTGTTGTATTTTCAGAATGTTAAATCTGTATGTAAATGCAATGTAAATATACAAATCGATTTAAAATAATCAAGGTTTCCCCCATTTTTTTCACCGTATGAATAAAATAAAATATGTAATTATTTGTATTTATATGCACAGTCATTCATCATAAAATAATACAATGTTTATTATTATTTACAAATATTTTAAAAGAAACATTTTAATACATGCATTTTAATGCTCCATGGAGAATTCCACAACTATTTTCTGAAATAATAAGCAGTCATCGGATCTGAGTTTTGATGTTCCAGATGGGTATTGTTGTTCAGGACACGTTTTGCACTGAGGGATCAGATCAAAAAACATCATGGACCTTGTTTACGATCTCATTCAGTGTTGTCATTTGGGTTCCGATCATCCGAGATGGATGTTGAAACCAGGAGCAAACACCATGTGTCTGTACCTTTGTGGTTTAGGTAGCTGCATGTGGATGAGGACCGTGAGGTGCAGTTTAGATGTTTCACAGTTGCTGCATTAATCAAAAGGATGCCATTTGCAGTTTTGGCACAAGCAAAACACACTGTCATGCAGTTTTAGAAGTCCGGGCAGAGCATGACACATTCTGACGCGGCCAGACACACCATGCATAACTAATCAGCTGTACAATAATGAAGATTTGTGTCTGTTTTGACCAGTGTTAATTTCGTTGACTAAATATTTTCGTCATTATTTTCGTCACGAATATATTTTTGCGGACGAAAACGAAACGAAAACTAAAA
Source organism: Carassius gibelio (assembly GCF_023724105.1). Taxonomy (NCBI): domain Eukaryota; kingdom Metazoa; phylum Chordata; class Actinopteri; order Cypriniformes; family Cyprinidae; genus Carassius; species Carassius gibelio. Next base: position 646,069 of record NC_068419.1, on the reverse strand, counting down.
AAGAAGGCACTGATGGAGACTAAAACTATGACTAAATTGATTGACATTATCGTCAACGAATAAAGGACGAGACGAAAATAGACTGTGACGAAAATCAAATCAGCAGACGGAAGAGATGCAGAGGAATGAACAAAAGAACCGGCAAAACGGAACAGGCGAGACTGCATGAGAGAAGAGAACCAATCCGAGCCTGACTTATTGAGACGTGAAGCAAAGGTTTTCAGTTTTTAAATGAGCTCCCGGGAAGTCGGCATTTTAGAGGTGATGTCTAAAAGAGCGACAAAATGTCCACAGCTCACTTCACGTTTGACGACGAACAAAACAAAACGAAGTGTAAAGCACGCGGAGCGCTCATTCGTGGCAAGAACACAACCAATTTGAAAAGACATTAACAGACGAGCCACCTGGACATTTTCTCAAATGTAATTTCACAACGATGTTCTTTTGTTTATTGAGCTAAGCAAAATTGGAAGACTGCAGTGTAGATGTTGTAGCATTAAATATTTCGAACTGAAAAGTACTGTAAAATAGCCCCTTCTTCAAGTTAGATGAGAGCACAACACTAATACGTAATATTATGATACATACATTTGATTAATACTAATGTTTAGTATATTTTATAATGTTCTACTTGTTGACAATATCACAAATATTTCTATATTAGTCATGTGAAACATGAATGTTCACATCCTATCATTATACATACTAATCTAGCAATATTGTAGTATTTAAAACATACAATATTGCTAGACAAATGAATACCTTATAAAATCTTATTACTTTTTTTATCCACCCAACTTATTAAATATTTACTTTAAATGTATGCACTTATTGTTCAGCTCAGCTGTAAGCTTTAAGGTCCTGGACCTAACTTTATTTTTCTTTTATTGATGGTCAATTGGCAGCTAGTTATTGTTTACATTATCATGACAGTGTTTGTTGCTGCATAAAAGCTTTTGAATCGAAATAAAGACACAGTTGTGTTGAAATAAAGTTGAATTTGTCTTTTATATATTTTGGTTAAGTTTGTTTCCTATACCAGCTGTAAAAAAATTGTCTAGTAAATCTGTTATTGATTTTAGTCTTATTTTAGTCGACTAAAATACCAAGCAATTTTAGTCGACTAAAATAAGACTAAAATTAAAACAAATCAGATGACTAAAACTTGACTAAAACTAAAAAGAATTATAGTCAAAAGACTAAGACTAAAACTAAATTAAAATTTCGTGTCAAAATTAACACTGGTTTTGACCACACGGACCAGGCCATATTAGACCACCTGAATTCAGTCGAAAGCTCTACAGAATGGACGTCTTTGTCCATCATACTTTAATAATAAACCCGTTACATTAAATGGGTAATAGATAAAGGCAGTGTATTCACCAGTCTGATTGCTAAATAAGGTTGTTTAATGTTTCCCTATATGTTACAAATAGAATTGTTTTATTTATTTAATTTATAAATCAAATCTAGTCGGTATGTTTAACAAAAGTATCTGGGAGAATTTACTCTGTTGAGATGGATTTTTTATATTTGTTTTATTTTTGTTTTTATCTTACGGATTACAAATATAATGTATAATTCATTAAAAATATTTGTAAATGTTAAATATTTAAATTGAATGATTCAATCCATAGTTTTGAATGATTGAATCCATAGTTTCATTGTATGAGTTGGTAGGACTTAATGTTATTTACATTTAAGGTGTTGTACCAAATTTATTTATTATTTAATTTATTTATTTCATAAATTATAACTATAATTTTAAATATATAAAATGATATTATGTTAATTGCAAATTGTATATATTGAATTATTAAATCTATTAACAAACCTAGCTTAATCAGTTGTATCTCCCAAGGTATTGGTTTACTTTTATTAGTTTTGATTTACTAAGTATGAGATGCTGGTGTTGTATCAGAGCTTTTTATTTATTTGATATTTTCTCATTTACAGCCATATTTTTCTTTTATCAGTTGCCACGCCCAATTTATTTATTTTTTTTCCCGTGATGTCATATTTAGACCATTTGAACCAAGTGTGATTTTTGACATATTTGTTGTCTTGAAACAAAACATGCAGATCATAAACGATTTTGGATTGACTTTCCTTGTGTATACAGTATCTTTTCTGTTGTTCCACAGAAGAAACATGTCAAAAAGGTTGAAAACTTCATGGGAATGAGTAAATGATGACAGAATTTTTGTTTTCGAGTAAACCACCCCTTTAAGAGTCATACACTTATCCTGCTTAAAAAAACACACCAATGTAAGCATGTGTATAGACCGGAATGTCATTCTAGGTGCACGTAGTCTAACCACCATCTGTCTCTATGAGCACAGACATTGTCTTCATATACAGTAAGATGCTATAAGATCCTGGTCTTGTGTTGCTTTTTGTTTCAAAGAACGGGAACCGTCTGTATTCCTAAACATAATCATTTGCCTCCCGTTCAGAGAAATGGATGTACATCAGCTTGGCTTTGGGCTCCCGGCTGCCCCGGAGGGAACATGAGTGTGTAAACTAACCCTGATACATGTTTAAAATGAATTGACTTTGTGTGTATGTGTGTTCCAGCTGCAGGAAGCCAAGCAGATGGAGAGAGAAAGGCACAGGCAGCATTCTCCAGTCAGCCAGCAAGAACCAGAGTCTCCTGGACAGCGGCACACTGACACCCCCGGCAAAAGCCTGCCCTCGGAGGCCAACGGTGGACCGGGAAACCAGGGCAGCAAGGTCGAGCAGGGATCCCCACTGTACGAGAGTCCCGAACCAGAGAACGGCACGGACTTCTGCCCTGCGGAGAATGAGCAAACCGAGGCAGACCAGGCTACTGCTGCTGCGCAAAGTAAAGAGAAGCGCGCAAACATGCAGAGATTAATTTAGCTTTAGGGCTCCATGTTTATGTAAATGGTTATGCTAATTTCTCTAAATGACTCTAGACACCAGTGGAATATTCTAGGAGAGTGCTTTTCGTTATTGCCTCAGTTCACCAGACTGAAAATGTAAAGTATAAGGTGTATTTAGGATGTATTCACAAAGATTTGTATTTTCTGTTTAAAGATTTATTCTTTATAAAATAATAAGATCATTAAAATCATCTTTGGTGCTCACATGGCATTAAATTATACTATAAAATTAATTGTAGTGTTCCTGTAGCTCAATTGGTAGAGCATTGCAATTAATATGTTAAATGATATGTTAAAATTGATAGCCTGAATGCACTGTAAGTCGCTTTGGATAAAAGCGTTTGCTAAATGCATTAATTTAATTTAATTTAATTTTTTTTTTTTTTTTTTTACAATTTTAAAGATAACATGAAAATCATTTTTGTCATTATTTACTCACTCTCATGTCATTTTTAACCCAATAAGATATTGGTTAATCTTTGAACCACAAATTAAGATATTTATATTAAAATCTTAGAGGTTTCTGTCCCTCCGTTGAAGAATCCAGGTAAACAAAATGTAGAAGATCCAAAAAGGTCCAAATGAATCCATATAAATTGAGTGACTTAATCCAAGTTTTATACAGAGATGTAATAACTTTATACTATGATTTATACAGATTTAATGTAATGTTTTATGTGTTTATAGGTAAATAAAAGCCTAAATTAAATCAGTTCATCATATTAAGTGATCACATATTTGTACAAGATGAGAATTAAACTACTAGATTTATATGGATTTGGTTTATGATGCCTTTGCGACCTTGTTGGATTTTCTACATTTTGCTTACTTGGATTTTCAATAGAGAGACAGAAACCTTGTTACAAATATCTTACGTTGTGTTTTGAAGATTAACAAAAGTCTTATTGGTTTGAGATTACATGAGGGTGAGTTAACAATGACAGAATATTCATCTTTGGGTGAAATATCCCTTTAAGTTAATAAAATCACTAATTTTAGTTGGTTAACCTCCTCCTCCCAACACTGCTAGACACACACAAGCATTTCTGATTCCTAGTCATTATTAGTTAATCAATCGTGTATTCAGGCTTGACATCAGAACAGATGAGACATCTTTTAATGATGTGTTCTAATGTTCTGATGACATTATTGGAAAACTGTGTCAGTGTCTCTGAGTCTTACATAAGTTTAATTGCACCGCTTTCCATCAGAACATCACCCAGTTACAGGCAGTATGGAGTCCCCTCTTAATAACACTTATTAAAGTTAAATTGGGAAAATGATAACGTGGATTAAATGTGACTACAGAGCGTGCTTGGAGGGAAAATCCTCCTATCACACAATGAATGACTGACTAGACAGAATTAGATGCTTTAACATAGTTCTCTGTCTTTTTAGGTGCGGCAGAGCATGACAAAGAAGCAACCGAGGAAGAAGAAAACTACGAAGAGAAGGCGCAGGAGATTGTACAGAGCATTTTGCAAGAAGTCGTGAACACAATTGCTGGAGGTGAGTTATATTCATCAGCCCCCCCAAAAAAATTTTTTTTTTTTATTTATGTGTATGTAATAGGTATGGTAATTGCGTTTTTTGCAAGTTTACTTGCAAATGTGAGTTATAAATTAAAAATGGCAATATATAAACTTTATTACACCAATTTGCGAAATAAGAATTGTGAGATATAAACTTCCAAGTCTTTTTTTAGTTATAAATATTGAATATAAGAATAGTGGAAAAAGTCAGAATTGCAAGGAAAAAGTCAGAGCTGCAAAATATGAACTTCGCAATTGCGAGAAAAGTCAGAATTGTTAGATGTAAACTAAAAAAAGATTTTTATCTCACAATTGTGAGTTTATAGCATTCTGATTTTATATCTCACACTTGCTAGTTTGAATCATGCGGTTCTAAGGAAAATTCATTTCTAAGAATTCACATTTTGAGAAAGAAGTCAGAATTGCGAGAAAGAAGTCAGAATTGTCAGACCAAAAGTTGCAATTACCTTTTTTTATTATTTATTCAGTGACGGAAGCAGGCTTCCATAGTTTTCTATTTTAATATATTTTAAAATATTATTTATTCCTGTGATTCAGCAACCATTACCCGAGTCTTTAGTGTGACATGGTCCTTCAGAAATAATTCTGAAGTTTTTTGGTGAACTGTCCCTTTAAGGAAGCAAATCTTATGTTATTAAATGACTGCTCTAGTGGTGGTTTGATGTTGATAGTGATACACTTTAAACCAGGACCTAGCCTGAAGGCTGTTTTTCTGTGTTCAGATGTTAAGGAAAGCCGTGAGGGCGAGGCTGAGCCAGCTGAGGGCATTCCAAACTCTCTGGAAGAGGAGGGAGGGTTGGGCAGCGACAACGAAAATGTTCACGCCAACAGCATCCCTGGCACGCCCATCTCTGCGAGCTTCACTCCGTCCCTACCCGACGACAGGCTGTCTGTCTCCTCCAATGACACTCAGGTACCGGCTTCCACTTCTGCTATGAATGGGGAAAACAAGTAAAACGGCTCCTTGTTTACACGTGTAATTGTTTTGACAGGATTGTTTATCCAGAACTGACTTCATTGATTTAACAGTTGAATTCTTCAAAATTAAATTTTAGGGCTTGTTTGCGATGTCACAAACCATGATACCCTCATTTCTCTCAAGTGTTTTGCTATAATAACAAACTGCTTCTTGTGAAATGTTTTGTAAAAAAGCAGTTCTCCCTCATCTTTTTGAATGAGCAGCTAGAAGTAGTAAAGCATGGACTCTTAGAAATAAAGAGTCCCAGTTTTTTTTTTTTTTTTTTAAATGTTTAAAGCCCTACGTTATACTTTAAATCTTCTTCTTTCTTTTTTCCTGTTTCTTTGCTTACACAGTAAACTGTATCTGGCCTTTAATTCAACACAATTGTATCTTCTCTTTAGGTCACCCCAACACAAGAAGGAAAGAATAAGAAAATTATTTAACACAGTGTTTCTCAACTGGTGGGTCGCAACGAAAAAGTGGGTCGCAAGACCGTTCTGAATGGGTCGCGGAGTGTACAGTAAAAGAAACATCATCAGCAACAACAAAAACGTAATTCTAAAATGTTTTTCTGATGCGAGACTTTTATTTTGAAAGACATGACGTAACGTGAAAACTGTTGACACTTCTGTTAGACACATTTTACGTAAAGCTTGCCTGAGAAAAACGCACTGTCCTGATTCAATATCTGTGATCGGATGAGATTTTGTCAGGCTTAATGTCAGTTTCATTATTCTGCTGTATTTACTTAACTTGTTACGAAAAAGAAAAGTCTCTCACCTCAGAAAAACAAACTATCATGTCCTGTCAGACATTATACTGTGCTTGTAGCATGCACTCTTCAATTGCACGTGCAATGCGGCGGTGCAAGCTGTTTATGACTTAACTAAAGCGCAAAAGAAACTATGAGTATGCAACGTGTGAAATAAATGTAAAGTACCAATAAATCACTTAACTGGTACTGCGTGTGTTAGCTGGGAAGGATTTTACATAAATTTATGAAAAAATAGGATGCGGCTTGATGACCATCGGAAAATGTGGGTCCCATGGACAAACCAGTTGAGAACCGCTGATTTAACACATTCAGTATAATATTGTCACAATCTTGTTATTGTCTTTCTTTAAACACAATATTATCATACCAGCAAAATCCAATATCGATTGACATCTGATTAATATTGTATTGATATTTAATTGCATAAACCAATTTCAATACTTAGGTATATGTTGAATAAAACATAAGTCCCGAATATTTAAAATTTGCATTTACCCATTTTTTTTAGGTCGACCGATGCCGATATTTAGAGATCAAGGAGCCGATGGCTGATATACTGTATGATGCCAATTTTTTTGGCCGATTTTATTTCGTTTTCCATTAGGGCTGCACGATATTGGGAAAAAATGACATTGCGATATTTTATTTTTCTGCGATATATATTGCGATATTTTTCTTACAAACAAAAATGGGGTAAGCACATCGTGTCAATTGATTAATATGCGCGAGGGAGAGAGAGCAAGACAGTGCTCGTGTTGTTTGAAGACAGCGCTCGTGTTGTTTGAAGACAGCGCTTGTGTTGTTTGAAGACAGCGCTCGTGTTGTTTGAAGACAGCGCGCGCTCTCTCTCTCTCTGTCTCTCTCTCATGCGCGCTCTCTCTCTCTGTCTCTCTCACGTGCTCTCTCTCTCTGCCCTGTTAAACTTGCATGTATTTTTCAGTCCTGTCAATGAAAAACTTTCACTCTATGATGGTTAAGCTGTGCAATTAATCCGCGAATCACATTCGTCAAGGGCCGGGGAGTAGCTGGCCCGTACAGTTAATGAATAACAGATCAACTACGACAGCCTACATCGCACATCCTGCGATGTGACTTCCATGGATTCGTACATCGCGATATAGATGCTTAAAGGACACATCGTGCAGCCCTATTTCCCATTCATATTATAAAAGCGAGTTTGAGCGAATTATTATTGCAGGGTACAAAATAGTAATAGTAGTAGTAGCCCAATTTGGAATAACAATGCATGTCTCAAAACAGTTTTGAAGCATGCTTTTTGATAATATTTACTGACAGTCACCAGTGTTTCCCACAGACTGCAAATTAAGTCTCTGCCAGCAGGAGGTGCTGTTGGAGCAGACGTGTAGTGCTTGTTTTATTCAACAAAGTATAAGCCTTTTGGGAAATCTATTTGTTGCAGTCAGTTTTGATATAGTGACAAGCCGTCACAAATAACTCAATGTATAGGAAACACTGGATACTGCTAGAAGTCAAATGGCCAAAGTGATAACAAAAATAAAAAATTTCACACACAGGACAGAGCCTGCTGCTCATAACTGTTTAAGAGTGCACTGGCCACGAGCGATGAAATTTTGGAGGATATTTTCATACCTACACACATTTCATTAACATGCATGTTATAATCAGCCCAGAAGATTTGTCAGTGTGTGCCAGTTTAATAAAATAAAATAATCTGAAATACATGTTTTATTTTAAGATGGAATGGGTTTGTTCTGTATGAACATACAGGATTCATTTTATTTGTGTTGGTAGTAAAGTTCTTAAATTGGATTTTAAAAACTCTGCAGAAATCCTATTATTAAATTTTCATATATTAATTTAAGTGTCATAAGTGTCCAAATATTTTTTGGGGGCAGTTGTATATGCTTAATGGACCCTAACGCCAATTTTATGGCTTGTTCGTTTTTTTTATGGTTGATGCATGTTATGTGCTATAGATGATGATTCATATTCCTGGCAGTTAAATTTGTCTACTGTAAGATTCTAAAATGAGCATTTCTCCCACAGGAATCGGTAGCTACCACTGGTCCAGCACCAGGTGCAAAGTTTTCCCACATTCTCCAGAAGGATGCATTCTTGGTATTCCGTTCACTCTGCAAGCTCTCCATGAAGCCCCTTTCAGATGGTCCCCCTGATCCGAAGTAAGCTCATCTTTCTAAAACAAACAAACATCTGACTGTATACAATATGAATTGTTCATTTGTTGTGACAAATGTCGTGCCAAAAATAACACTAATATTCTCCAGTCTTAATCCGATTGAGTTTGATGTGGTTATATCCTAATCTGAGATCTGTGGTTGTAGATATTTTGGATCGAGAGTGTTGAAGGCATCAGTCTGCATTGCACAGAGTAGAATTGTCTGTGGTTTTATCAGCTGCTGTCTCATAACAGGTGAATAAGGCTGTCAGAGGGCAAGAGAGATGTTCCTTCCCTGTCATTTGAAGAGAAAGAGAGACATTCATTCTGGTGTGTCTTGAGAGGCAGTGAGGCAGGAAGCTTGTTTCAGTGTTATTGATCACTCTTTGTCAAATGGACTGAGACCTGTTGACCTCTCTTGATTTACAGCAGGACTGTATTTATCAGTGGTGCGTACTAAGGCACTAATCATAGATGGAGGTTAGGGACATGAATGATGCCTCAGATCATGGAGTTTGCTGAGGAGAGGTTGTTTTTTTTTGTTGAATTTTTTTAATTACTTTTTTTTAATGATTGAATTAGAAGACAATAAAATGGACTTTCATTGAAGGATCTTTAAGAAGCCACTTAGCAACTGTCTACAGCACATGAAGTGCCCTGACAACCGTCCAGAAAATTACAGTTAATACAGGTTTGGGAGCTGTTTCTGTAAAATGCCTTTGGATTCTGTTGCTGCAAAGTTTTGAGAATTATTATATTAATATTGAATTTAATACTTAATAATTGAATTAATTTAGATGAGATATTTTAATTAAAGTGTGTAGTTGTTGCATTTGTTGCATCAGCAGAAAACCATCATCCAGTGTTATTTTAATATTATGTATATGCTATTATTGAATTAGATTTTTTTTACATTTAGCTTTTATTTTTCAGTTTTCAGATTTTTTCTACATACATATATATACATACATTCTATGTACATATATATATATATATATATGTATGTCTTCTTTGGCCATGTCAGTTTTCACACCATTAAGGGAAAAGTTAACTGATTCTTCTTTACTGAGTTTAATTTGGCCTTGGCATGGGTATTTTATATGGAATGAGTATTAAATATATTGTTTTATTCACCTAAGATTCCTCAACTTCCTCCAGATCCCATGAGCTGCGGTCCAAGGTCCTCTCGCTGCAGCTTCTCCTGTCCATCCTGCAGAACGCTGGGCCCATCTTCAAAACCAACGAGATGTTCATCAACGCCATCAAGCAGTACCTGTGCGTAGCGCTGTCTAAAAACGGCGTCTCGTCTGTCCCTGAGGTGTTCGACCTGTCGCTGTCCATCTTCCTCACCCTCCTGTCTAACTTCAAGACACATCTCAAGATGCAAATCGAGGTGCCTGAACTCAGTTTCCCCCGAATCGCGATGTGTTTGCGCATCTTGCTCTGATGGCGTCAGTCTGTGGAGCATCTAGCTGACAGAGTGGATTTATTTAAGCTGTGGTTTAAGATGAAAGCTTGTCATTCTGCCTCAGCCTGTCTCTTTGTGTGTGTGTGTGTGTCTCATACCAGATGAGTGTGTTATGATTTATTGTGTAGTATTGTGTATCTTGGCAACCCCATATATTGTTGAAAAATCATTATTGTTTTGTTGGTTATGAATTTGAATGAGGTAAAAAAAAAAAAAAATTGACAATTAAAGTTTTTCTCTCCTCAGGTGTTTTTCAAAGAGATTTTTCTTTATATTCTGGAAACGTCCACAAGCTCGTATGACCACAAGTGGATGGTCATTCAAACCCTCACTAGAATATGTGCTGGTATGAAAGTTTTCCTTTACCATCTCACTTTCAAATATATATAAGAGAGTGTTTCTACAAGTTATTCTATGTTATTTCTACTCTCACAGATGCGCAGAGTGTGGTAGATATCTATGTTAATTATGATTGTGACCTGAATGCTGCTAATATTTTCGAGAGGCTGGTGAATGACCTCTCAAAGATTGCACAAGGACGAGGAGGCCATGAACTGGGTACAACCCCACTTCAGGTAAACACACTGTCCTTAAACGGATTGGTTGATGCAGATATTGTCATCACTTACACACCCTTATTCCCTTATTATGTTCATGAGCTCATAAAAAGACATTTGAAGTGCTCTTTCCCGTATAAAATCATATTGTGTGCATTGGCACTCAAACAAGGACACATTAAATTAATCAAACGTGGCAGTAAAGACATGTGGATAATATGTAATCCATAAAAACGTATATTACCTAATCCAGATTACATGTAATCAGTTACTACCCAGCACTGTCTATACTGTATATATTTGTACATTTTATTTATTTAAAAGGAACATATGGCACAGGAATCTGGTATGAACTACTTTTACGATGCTGTTGTTCTTTTTGTAGTTTAAATCTTCTTCAAGTGTCTTTTTTTTCCCTTAAAATGTTTGATTTGGAACAGGTAAATTATAAGAACTATTCTTTTAAAA